>NC_135562.1:17293984-17301484 GCF_964340395.1 Glandiceps talaboti | reverse complement strand
TATGAACCTAGGAAATTAAAAAAATACTTTGCTTGTTCAAGAATAGTTTGAACCCTTGGCCCATAAAAATAAAATAAAACGGTCAATGTATAATTGCTTAAAATGGAGGCCATGTAAACAAAACCCTATTATTATTCAATATGGTCACCGAAAACTTGTCTCCGATTTAATCATTTGAAAAAAATGAATTAAAATTGGACCCATGGAGTTAGCAACACATAGTCTACTAATTTGAATTTACGATTATATCCAGTGTATATAATTAATTATTTTTAACATTTCAAAAGGCAAAATGTGAAAAGGTCTTAACATCTATGGTTTAAAAGGAAGTTGGTCTTTAGGTATATGTTGATACTTTGTGAGTGAGTGAGTGTGTGTGTGTGTGGGGGGGGGGGGTGTTATGTATATTACTGACCTCGAAGGAACAGGTCCAGATCAGCATCTTTAATGGTAACCAGTTGTGAATCCATTCCTTGACAAAGAGTTTCTGCCTCATCGTAAGTGTAAAATTCGGACTCTTTGATGAAGTAGCACTTATTCTTGAAATAATACCAACCAAAACCACAGGCTGTAAAAAGAGTTTAAATAATACAAATAATAAAACATTCACTCCAATAAATCTGTTAAGCAAGGCAACGACGGTTTTAAAAAATGATATTTCACGATTGTTTTTGGTATAAATGCATGTATGTTATTTTACTACCTGAAACACGTTTAAACTTCACCGGTAACCGTGACGTTCATGGCATACATTTAGAAAAAATATAGTTTGAAATTAATTGCTCGAATTTACCAGTTTCATTTATCATATTACTGTATGTTAACATTTATGCTAGACTTTAACAGTGACATAAAAAATTATAACTGTTTGCAAAATTGGAGAGTATAGTTTTGATTTACAAATATTTTCTAGTCAATACATTCATATATCCTTATGTATCATAAGCTAATGAGCATGTAGAGAGGACTTGACAAACCTGTTTCATAATAATTGTGATACTGGATTTCTCTCGTCACACAGTCTCTTGTATTCGGTTCACAAACACTGCTATATACCAAGAACGAAGCGATGACAGCTAAACATCGCATCCCATTTTTCAGTAGATTCATGTTCAACATGGTGTGGTCAAGATGATTTGGTTTTTTCAATCGCCCGAGGGAAACGTTGAGATTTGACACTGGTAGCTTGTCTGTCGATAGTCTGATCGCTTTTGGAGGGACTTGCACAGAAGTACCCCTTAAATAGATGAATGCCTACAGGATGTGAACATTTGCATGGAATAGAATAGACAACAAACATTGATAACAGATTATTAATGTAAGGCAGTCGAGATAATTCATGACCCGACCGACCCTACATTTCTTTAACCTCGTGATTAAGTCACCATTTCTACTCATTACAAATTGACTGGAAATCATTATACTTGGACTTTACACCGGATACTTTAGTATGATAATGGACTGTAATATAGATATGGACATTGATTAGAAGCTAGTGACAAATAAACAACTAACTTGTGAGTGGGCATTTATTTACCTCAAAATACCACAAAATCATACACATTAAATATTTATCTAGTAATATCAAGTAAATAACCAGTGTAGTTGAAATCAGAGTTGTAAAATTATTACCATTTAGACATATAACACATTCGATCGAGTTTAATAAATTAGTAGCTGTATGTAAAATATAAAACCAGCAGAATAACATTTGCTCAAAATTGTTGCCAACCATTGTATTTAAATGAACTTTGAGAGGATTGCGTCGTGTTTTCATCTTTTCTATTGACAAATCGTATGACCCCTTATACCCCCATTGCATCGTACTTCCATCAAATACACAAGCTCAGTAAGAGAACTTCGTTCGTTTAGTTAGAGGGTCTGGCGTCAATGCGATTTCGCCGAACTTCGTTTTCGCACTTCTATTAAACCAGATTTCGACGGAAACCGTTCACTCCAGCAATGATAACAACTTTCGTAATTACTACTGAGATGTTGATACATTGATTAAAAAAAATATTTAGTCCTATGTGAGATATAGTGCTGAGTTTCTGGTAGTATTTGAATATGTTTACAATCATGTTTTTACATTACATCGATCATAGTGGTGTGACCGCTACAGTTTTCATCATAGTTTACATCATACATAAATGTTTGATGTCGCACTTGTGAGCGTTCGTTTAGGGGGAGGGGTCTTGACCTAAATGAACGATGTTCATTGGTTCAGCTTGTACGGCATTGTGTCGATCGTCCCTAAGGGCAATCTAATGTGACGACCCACTAGTCAACAACAAGGACCGGGTGAGGTCAAATATACTTCCGCTAAATTGTATTTACTGTAACAGTTTAAATTGTTTTCAGATATGTAAACAGGATGCCTCTTTGAAGGTAAAGATGTGTTATCAGGTGTCCTTATTTTGTCCACCGGAAGACACCTTATCATGTTACTCAATTCGACTCGAGTGTTATATATAGTCCGGGGGTTGGGGGGGGTACCCCTGGCTAGCTTTGGTAGGGGTGTGCGACCAATGCTGCTAAACCCAGACCCCATTTTAGACCAATTTTGACCCAAAACCAATACCCCATTTTAGACCATTCCATAACAAATGTGAAAATGGGGACCCCATTTTAGACTCATTAGCTCTAAAATGACAGTACCCATTTTAGACCAAAGGGCAAAAAACCCTACCCCAAAGAGCGGCACGTATACGTATACCCAATTAATGGGAGTAACCCCCCCCCCCCCCACGGGTATATACTCTCCGTTATCAGGCTATCCAGCACACACGCAGATCTGACATGCACAACACAACACAACACAACACAACACAACACAATACAATACAATACAATACAATACAATACAACACATGTTTTCACAGGCACTGTACCCTAAATGCGCTCAAAGATGTCGAGCTTCCCCACCACCCCAAGGAATACCAGATTATTTGTATCCACAACCACAGACTGTTTGAGAGATTAGCATGTAGAATTGTATGTTGCCCATCATCAACCCCGTGCAGCAAATTTGCAATTGTGTTGTACATATGGTACGTATATCCTACATACTACATTAAGTTAACAATGGTGATCAAATTTAGGGTCCATACATGATTTCCATTCAGATATATTATAGGCATGGGCTCTGCTAGGCGAAACCTCACACAATGCTACGATGTCGGCAGTTGTAAGAAGGGCGCACATTTCTGGTTTTATTTAACTTGAGAGTGTTTTTATATGATTTTTAGTCCCCGCCGCACGAAGTCTGGGACGGGACTTATGGATTGTGTTCCGTCCGTCCGTCCGTCCATCCGGAGCCGTTTCTTGGAGATGCCTGGACCGATTTTGTTCAAACTTGGTACAGGGGCAACATACTATTGCATACATATGCACCTTAATTTGTTTCATGATACGATCCAATATGGCCGCCTAGCAGCCATTTTTTGCGAATTGAACCATCATTAATTTTGATTTTGTAGCATATGATTACAACTGCGGTTTTGGATGGTATTACGTCAAGAATAACTGCTACTTCATCAAAGAACACGAATTCTACAATTTCGAAGAGGCAGAAACTGTCTGCGAGGTAATGAATGTAAAGCTGGCGATGATTAAAAATGTCGATGTGGATTTATTTCTAAGAGGTAAGTAGTTCTTTTATTGAGTGGCACACCCGAGTTTACAGTTTTTTTGGGTGTAATGGACGGGTAGCTCATTGTAAGGTACTCGCATTTACAGAGACAGGTCCACCACTTGCAATTGACTGAAGTCAGTATTACATGAGATATAAATAATCCGAAGACGTGGTTTATAAAGTCGTAAACATGAAGAGGAAATCCTTTCTATACAATGGCAACATTAATTTGATGTCTATCTCTTCAGTATCTTTTATTTGTCTCGGTTACCCAGACTCTCACCGTTGGGGGCTCTTCTACGAGACCACCCAGACGAGAGTCTGGGGAACGATATTTAAACTGTTCCACGCCGGAAGTCACAGAGTACATTTCTTTCAAGTCATGAGAAATTCCCTACGAGGCTTTTTCGTTCTAATTAGGATGTATCAGTCGCTTGAGAAATGTACCTAAATCGTTCAGCCTGTAATGTTGGACGTGTGTGTGTGTGTGTGTGGTGGTGGTGGTGGGGGGGGGGGGGTATTCCCCAACATACACTGCTCTATGATCTAGGTCCTGCACGGGCGAGCGGGGATTCGGTTTCCCCAAACTCTCGCTATGGGGAGGTCTCGTAGGTAGGCAGACCCCAGCTGCAAGAGTCTGGGTAACCGAAACTATATCTTCATTACAGTGAAAACTTTATAAGCTTCCCTTAACACAATACTATACAATAACTCCAAAGACGTGGGTAGTACATGCAGGTATTTTTATGAAAATGAAAACTCGGCTGTAGCTTTGAACAACAGTTTACGGTAACTTTTACGCCGCAGGTTGACGAACGAAGGTCTTACTTGCATATAACACATGTCTTTTCATTTGTATATCTTTTAACACCAGTTGTGTTATGTCCCTATTTAGCAAGCATCCATTGTGCCAATGTATTCTACTTAGGAATACTCGGGTTCTGGCAGAATGTACATTTTAAAGTTCACTGAATACTCGCAGGACTTACCTAACCATGGTGTTCAATCTCACCTGAAAAAAAAAGACTAAGAGAATTAGTTACACCTTAATAATCTCCTCTGAAAAAAAGGCAAATTAAAATGACTTTGTTAAACAGTAAATTATACTGCTTGTGTTGTAATATTAAATCCACTCCTATTGCAGAGTTTGGTAGCCGAGTCGATCTTTGGATTGGATTGTCTGACAGGAACGAGGAAGGAGCCTGGAGATGGTTGGATGGTTCAGAAGTAAGTATGACAAGTTGAGTTAGAATGGAAACGGGAATACAAAATATGGAACTTACAACCCCGCCATGTTGAATGTTACATCATAGGAAATGTGATGATAAATACTGATGAATTGGTATGGTAAACGATACTGTTACATTGTTTGTAACCACAAATAATCAATTCATAGTTACCCTGACCATTATGGGAGGTTTATTTATCGGTAGCTCCAGACAGGTATTACAATAATCACAGATAATCCCATAGTCCTTTGCATCTGAGCATGCTCAGTCTGGATTGCAATTTCCCTATTGTCGATAATTAGTACCTGTACTTTTTTACAGCGGTTGACTAAGTGCTATGTAGGACTTTATTAACATACATGTAAATATGTTGCTATCCCAGTTACTGTGATTATATAGCAGAACGATATTGGCATGAATATGGTAACGGTGTTTTCTCTTCTCCAAACAGATGTTGAAAACATTCACCCAAAGATAGATAAATCAAACAGGTGTCAATAAATTCAATTTTTTTTCACTAAGATCATTATGAATATTTTACATACTGCAAAGATACAATCAAATCATAGCAGATATTTTCATTCGGAAACTAACTAAAACTAAATTATTATGTTATTCATTTTTCATGACGTAGCATCTCATTTTACGTTGAATGCATAGATGACTTACACAAACTGGATACCTGGCCAACCGGAGAACCATTTAGGGATATAGAATTGTGCGTGTCTTTACAAAGGGTCATACGGCGGTCAATAGAACGACAATAAGTGTTATAATAAATTAGGATTTATCTGTGAAAGAGGTACGTAAAATTTATGGAGTGTATTTATCATGAGAGAGAGAGAGAAAGAGAGACAGACAGACAGACACACGGACAGACACACAGACAGACACACAGAGCACTCGATTGTTACCTTGTATACGTACAGAACGGGCATTATTTTGAAGAATTGTCACTATCAGTTCAATTGAAATATGTTTTCCTGTTTTTACTTTACAGAATACTACAAATGAAGAGGAATAAATTTCATTGGAGAATACAGCTTTACCATCTCCCCTTTATATGTTAATACATAAACACAATTGGAACTATTTTGCCATAATTAGATATTAACCAATTACTAAAGATCGCACCAGAAAACAATATGTGCACATGGTATGTTTACAACAAAGAATAGTTATTGTTTTCTTTTAGTCTTCATCTTTGTATTTAATTAGTAAAACATGGTCAGAGATGATTTCTGAAGTTGGTTTGTAAATGTCTGAAGTATAGTTAAATTTTTAACAGAATTTCAAATTCATGATCAGCAAATGCAATACAGTTTATCTGATTGATGGCTGTCTGGGTTAAGAATAACTTGAAAAAGAAGGTTTGAAGGGATGATGGAGATTGAAATATGGAGAACACGATATACTGTAGTGACACATCAAACAAACCCAGCATAGTTGTATCTAGAGGAACAAATCATGTGGTATTGTTGACAATCTATCACGTGACGATAATGCAACAAGTAAGTATATAACAGCAGCCAAATAAAACACATACACATACAGACACACACAGAGACACACACAGACACACACACGCACACACACACACACACTCTCTCCCCCCCCTCTCTCTCTCTCTCTCTCTCTCTCTCTCTCTCTCTCTCTCTCTCTCTCTCTCTCTCTCTCTCTCTCTCTCTCTCTCTCTCTCTCTCTCTCTCTCTCTCTCTCTCTCTCTCTGAAGTATATATATCCAAATGTAGGTTTCAGGTATAACTCTTCTCGTGTAAAGTGATCGATACGGATGTAGAACTTGATAACGAGTAAAAAAAGAATGTGACTTGGTTGCTTGTTACATCTATACTCCACGCATGTAACAAGTAACCAAATAACCTTCTTTTTTCACTCATTATGTATATATATATATATATATATATATATATATATATATATATATATATATATATATATACATATATATATATATACATATATATATATATATAAATATATATATATAAATATATATATATATATATATATATATATATATATATATATATATATATATATATATAACTCGGTGAGTATCAATCTGCTAAGACAGTGCTCTATACCGCACAGACACACACACGCACGTGAAACTCTGAGTTACACCCAAGAAAGAGTTCCAGTACTACCAAAACTATATATATATATATATATATATATATATATATATATATATATATATATATATATATATATATATATATATATATATATATATATATACAATTGTACGTGGTAGAGTGAGGTGACTCTCCAAAAACATAAGGTGGCAGTTCTTCATATGGATTTTGTTATACTGTGTTTATCTATACAAAGAGCCCGAAGGAAGCCTTACGTAATTACAAGAGGGGGAATATCAGGCTCGGGCAGTTGCGTAAAATGTGGCGCTTTCCCAACTCCATCATGCTAAAAAGTAGCCCTCCGTCAATTTTCCTTCTCTAACACGACTATCCCCCTCTTAAAGTTAATCAAAACCAATGAGAATGCGAGTTATATGCTGTCAGTATGTTGAAAGTTTTAAAGGTATTGGTTATTTCCTACTACTACCGCCATGTGGATGTGTTTGAATACACTGCATTCACGAATACCTGCGTTTGG
>NC_135562.1:17248984-17291484 GCF_964340395.1 Glandiceps talaboti | reverse complement strand
ATCATCTCTTTCACAAAAAGTGCAAGCTGGAGAGATCTGCATTCCCCTTCTCTTCAAATCATAATTTGTGAACAGAATGTGATGCAGCAATTTGAATTGGAATACTCTCGTTTTAGTGTCTATAGACACAACGAATGGTAGGGTGTACGAGACACATTTACTCTATGAAGATGAAAAACTTGAAACCGCACTTTGCACTATACTTGAACCATGTGAAATACAATTATCACTGTGAGTATATTATAGCTGTTAACAAAGACAAACTTGAAAGGCACTGTAACAAATGGATAACAATACACCATCTTATTATGTAAAACAAGAGCAACTTATATTGTAAACAACTGAAGTTACCAATAAAAAAAAAGTATAGACTTTTAATTTATACTCTATCAAATGTTTATAATATGTAGCTCAAATGCTAGTGAAATATGAACCTAGGAAATCAAAAAAATACTTTGCTTGTTCAAGAATAGTTTGAACCCTTGGTCCATAGAAATAAAATAAAACGGTCAATGCTTAAAATGGAGGCCATGTAAACAAAACCCTACCGTTATTCAATATGGTCTCCGAATACTTGTCTCCGATTTAATAAGTTGAAAAAAATGAATTAAAATTGGACCCATGGAGTTAGCAACACATAGTCAACTAATTGGAATTCACGATTATATCCAGTGTTTATGATTAATTATTTTTAACATTTCAAAAGGCAAAATTTGAAAAAGTCTTAACATTTATATGGTTTATAAGGAAGTTGGTCTTTAGGTATATATTGATACTGTGTGTGTGTGTGTGTGTGTGGGGGGGGGGGGTATGTCTATTACTGACCTCGAAGGAACAGGTCCAAATCAGCATCGTTAATGGTAACAAGTTGCGAATCCATTCCTTGGCAAAGAGTTTCTGCCTCATTATAAGTGTAAAATTCAGATTCTTTGATGAAGTAGCACTTATTCTTGAAATAATACCAACCAAAACCACAGGCTGTAAAAAGAGTTTAAATAATAAGAATAATAGAACATTCACTTCAATGAATCTGTTAAGCAAGGCAATGACGGTTTTGAAAATTGATATTTCACGATTTTTTTTTATATCAATGCATGTATGTTATTTTACTACCTGAAACACGTTTAAACCTCACCGGTAACCGTGACGTTCATCGCATATATTTAGAAAAAATATAGTTTGAAATTAATTGCTCGAATTTACCAGTTTCAATTATCATATTACTGTATGTTAACATTTATGCTAGACTTTAACAGTCATAAAGAATTATAACTGTTTGCAAAATTGGAGAGTATAGTTTTGATTTACAAATATTTTCTAGTCAATACATTCATATATCCTTATGTATCATAAGCTAATGAGCATGTAAAGAGGACTCGACAAACCTGTTTCATAATAATTGTGATACTGGATTTCTCTCGTCACACAATCTCCTGTATTCGGTTCACAAACGCTGCTATATACCAAGAACGAAGCGATGACAGCAAAACATCGCATCGCATTTTTCAGTAGATTCATGTTCAACATGGTGTGGTCAAGATGATTTGGTTTTTTCAATCGCTCGAGGGAAACGTTGAGATTTGACACTGGTAGCTTGTCTGTCGATAGTCTGATCGCTTTTGGAGGGACTTGCACAGAAGTACCCCTTAAATAGATGAATGCCTACAGGATGTGAACATTTGCATGGAATAGAATAGACAACAAACATTGATAACAGATTATTAATGTAAGGCAGTCGAGATAATTCATGACCCGACCGACCCTACATTTCTTTAACCTCGTGATTGAGTTTCGCCCTCTGCGACATGATTAGAAATCATTTCGTCATCAGTGATGGTGACCCCACCACACGCAGCTCGTACTTGAATCTACAGTATCTTCCATTGCTGAAATTCGGTACTTTTTAATAAATAAAATATTTCACTGTTTCCTTCTGACATTTTAAGGTGTTATTTTGAGAAACACTGACTAATTAAAAGGCATACTATACAAATCTACTTTACTGCGCCACCATATCCATTCGTTACAAATTGACTGGAAATCATTAAGCTTATACTTAGACTTTACACCGGATACTTTAGTAGGATAATGGACTGTGTAATATAGATATGTACATTGATAACAAGCTAGTGACAAATAAACAACTAACTTGTGAGTGGGCATTTATTTACCTCAAAATACCACAAAATCATACACATTAAATATTTATCTAGTAATATCAAGTAAATAACCAGTGTAGTTGAAATCAGAGTTGTAAAATTATTACCAATTAGACATATAACACATTCGATCGAGTTTAATAAATTATTAGCTGTATGTAAAATATAAAACCAGCAGAATAACATTTGCTCAAAATTGTTGCCAACCATTGTATTTAAATGAACTTTGAGAGGATTGCGTCGTGTTTTCATCTTTTCTATTGACAAATCGTATGACCCCTTATACCCCCATTGCATCGTACGTCCATCAAATACACAAGCTCAGTAAGAGAACTTCGTTCGTTTAGTTAGAGGGTCTGGCGTCAATGCGATTTCGCCGAACTTCGTTTTCGCACTTCTATTAAACCAGATTTCGACGGAAACCGTTCACTCCAGCAATGATACCAACTTTCGTAATTACTACTGAGATGTTGATACATTGATTAAAAAAAATATTTAGTCCTATGTGAGATATAGTGCCGAGTTTCTGGTAGTATTTGAATATGTTTACAATCATGTTTTTACATTACATCGATCATAGTGGTGTGACCGCTACAGTTTTCATCATAGTTTACATCATACATAAATGTTTGATGTCGCACTTGTGAGCGTTCGTTTAGGGGGAGGGGTCTTGACCTAAACGAACGATGTTCATTGGTTCAGCTTGTACGGCATTGTGTCGATCGTCCCTAAGGGCAATCTGATGTGACGACCCACTAGACAACAACAAGGACCGGATAAGGTCAAATATACTTCCGCTAAATTGTATTTACTGTAACAGTTTAAATTGTTTTCAGATATGTAAACAGGATGCCTCTTTGAAGGTAAAGATGTGTTATCAGGTGTCCTTATTTTGTCCACCGGAAGACACCTTATCATGTTACTCTCTTCGACTCGAGTGTTATATATACTCCCCCCCGGGGGGGGGGGTACCCCTGGCTAGCTTTGGTAGGGGTGTGCGACCAATGCTGCTAAACCCAGACCCCATTTTAGACCAATTTTGACCCAAAACCAATACCCCATTTTAGACCATTCCATAACAAATGTGAAAATGGGGACGCCATTTTAGACTCATTAGCTCTAAAATGACAGTACCCATTTTAGACCAAAGGGCAAAAAACCCTACCCCAAAGAGCGGCACGTTTACGTATACCCAATTAATGGGAGTACCCCCCCCGGTATATACTCTCCGTTATCAGGCTATCCAGCACACACGCAGCAATTTACAATCAAATATAGTCTTTGAGCACATGGAGTACTTAAGTATCAGCCAGAACACGACACGGCACGACACTACAGAGCACTGCACAACACAACACAACACAACACAACACAATACAATACAATACAACACAACACAACACAACACAATACAATACAACACATGTTTTCACAGGCACCGTACCCTAAATGCGCTCAAAGATGTCGAGCTCCCCACCACCCCAAGGAATACCAGATTATTTGTATCCACCACCATGTTGACTGTTTGATAGATTAGCATGTAGAATTGTATGTTGCCCATCATCAACCCCGTGCAGCAAATTTGCAATTGTGTTGTGTCCTACATACTACATTAAGTTAACAATGGTGATCAAATTTAGGGTCCATAAATGATTTCCATTCAGATATGTTATAGGCATGGGCTTTGCTAGGCAAATCCGCGTCCTTCACTGGGTATATATGATATTAAGGAAAACCTTTGGCGCCCAAATGACTGCATAGAGTTGCAATACATTTAAATGGTTTATTTCATTAGACTCACTGTAGCAAAAAAGGCGATGTTGCTATTGAAGTGTCCCATATGCAGTTTCTAGTTGGTTTCTGTGTGGTTGTATCAAACAGAAAAGCTACACGGTATTGCGAAGTACACTGTAGATATTTTCGTCTACGTGTATTATAGCGGGGTATTTTTGTTCAAATAAATGCACACTTATGATGATCAAAAATGTTCATCAGCTTGCTAGATCAAATGATTTACAAAGGTTATACCACACAAGCAGTTCACATATTTTAGTATTGAGCTTTCGATCTGTCTTGGTTGACGATTTTCATCAGAATGACACAATATGGACCTCTAAGTGGTGGTATGATCAGACAATTGTAAATGTTAGGTAAGTAGTTCGATGTGATAGTTGTTTATTTCTCAGTAGCTTGCCATTGTTGTCAATATACATATGTGTAAACTATTACAGGCACTTATCCTACTAAAGTATCCGGTGTAAAGTCTGTCGAATATATCCGGCCGATTGATAACGAGGTGATATGAAAGAGTGCAGAGTTAAAGTAGGTCATGGAAAACATAGAATTATCTCACCCCCCCCCCATTACATTAATAATCCGTTCTCATTGTATGCAAATGTTTGCTTCCTGTAAGTGATAATATAAGGCGTACCCTTGTGCAGGTAATTCCAAAAGCTATCACACTTTTGTAAGAAGTGCAGCTACCAGGATCCGATCTCTGCGTTGTCGTCCTGCGATTGGAAACACCAATCATCTTTACCCTACCATGTTGAATATGAATCTAATGAGAAATGGGATGCTATGTTTTGCGGTCATTGCTTCGTTCTTGGTATGTAGCAGCCTTTGTGTACCAATGGCCCCACCATCAGTTACAGAAGAAGAATCAAGAGACTGTGTGACGAGGGAAATCCAATACCACAATTATTATGAAACAGGTTTGTGAAATGTTGATTATTGTTATAGTTACTTACTGTCCTCCTCATTTACCAATTGACTTTCGATATATGAGGATATATAAAATGTACTGAAGTAACAAAACCATACTTTCCCTTTGTTCCAGACACTTATAGTGCTATACTAGTCTTAGTCAATTTCGATAAATGTTGGCATATAGAGCTAGACATTTGTATGTATGTATGTATGTATGTATGTATGTATGTATGTATGTATGTATGTGTGTATGTATGTATGTATGTATGTATGTATGTATGTACATGTGTATGTATGTATGTATGTATGTATGTATGTATGTATGTATGTATGTATGCATGTATGTATGTATGTATGCTAACAGTTACGAGCCTCCATATTTTATTACAACAAAAGTAAGTGATCAAAAAAGGCTCATATAACAGGCTCATACATAGAGGAATCTGAACATCCATTTATCGCCAATACAATTTTAACAAAGCATTATTCCTTAGATTGACCGTGTCATTTTTAATCATCTTTACAGCCTGTGGTTTTGGTTGGTATTATTTCAAGAATAAGTGCTACTTCATCAAAGAATCTGAATTTTACACTTACGATGAGGCAGAAACTCTTTGTCAAGGAATGGATTCACATTTGGTTATCATTAAAGATGCTGATTTGGACCTGTTTCTTCGAGGTCAGTAATAAGCATACGTCACTTCCCCCCCCCTCCCCCTGCCCCAAACAAAAATATCTAGGTAAAACTAAAAGACCAGTTTCCTGGTAAATCACGGCTTTTAAGTCCATGGCGTAATTTTGATGTAATTTAGTCTCCATTTCAATCATTTACGTGATTACAACACCGGGATAAGGCCAAATATAAAAGTTGTTTGGTTCCGGTTACCCCCCCCCCTAGTTTTTCACGGCTTTTTGTTACGTATTCGAGAAAATTAATAATAAAATCACGTAAATCGTGAAGTCTCGCAAGAAATAGTGTGTGCGGAAACTGACATCAACTTAAGAAGACAATATAAAACTATTCTTCCAATCTGTAATGGCTGTACATCTGATAGTAAGAAATAAACAGCACAGAGACCATTTGGAAAACAATTGAAAACCTGAACTAGACACTCACACATGAAAAAAAAATATAACAAAATAAAATAATAAATCTACCTACCCCACCTATTTTAAAATAGCCTAAGGGTTCAAATGTTCTTATGATCTTTAACGAAGTACAGTAAAAGGATAAGATTTTAGTTTATTTCTAAGGTGTATAAATCTCGATCAAAGCATAAATCCACATTTTGTGTAAAGAAATATCAACTCACGACAAAATTTGTATTCAAAGTTCGTGCATAAAGATTGTCATCTTGAAATTATCAAAAATGGATTCTAAAATATATGTATATTTAATACATTATTTTTCGATGATAGAATTTGGCTACCGTACTTCTGTCTGGATTGGATCTACTGATAGAGCGGTGGAGGGAACCTTTCGTTGGGCAGACAACACGACGGTAAGTTTTATTTAAATAAGTTTCTTTAATTATTTCAATTGAACTACTTTAACCACTGGTTCTACTTCACCATTAGTTTAATTTGGAAAATAAGGCTAATGAGAGAAAGGGGGTCAGCCCAAATAAGCATTTCAAAATGTACCGGAACTATGATATTTTGACTGGAAGTACGGCAAAATGACCGATTCCAAGGTAAAACATATCATTTCCAGAAAATGAGAAAGTATTTTCCTGTCTTGTATTTGTAGCTTTGTAATAAATCTATTCACCAGGGATTCATCAAACAGACGCCATCATAAGACCACTTTACAATAATTATAAGATCATCATTATGACTGATTTTGTAATGATGAGATTTAATAAGTCAATGATATAACAGCTAGGTAAATGACAGCCACCATCTAAAAACTTAACTCACGTAAACTGGAATCGATTGTTCTAGATGACGTATTCAAACTGGAATGTTCGTCAGCCAGACAACGGTGACGGAATAGAAGACTGTGTATTCCTGAAAAAGGAATATGGTGGTAACTGGAATGACGGCAGGTGTGAAAAGAAAATTGGCTTTGTATGTCAGAAAGGTTTGTATATTAGCTTCTAAACAACTATGTATGTATGTATGTATGTATGTATGTATGTATGTATGTATGTATGTATGTATGTGTGTGTGTGTGTGTGTGTGTGTGTGTGTGTGTGTGTGTGTGTATGTATGTATGTATGTATGTATGTATGTATGTATGTATGTATGTATGTATGTGTGTATGTATGTATGTGTGTATGTGTGTATGTGTGTATGTATGTATGTATGTATGTATGTATGTATGTATGTATGTGTGTGTGTATGTATGTATGTATGTATGTATGTATGTATGTATGTATGTATGTATGTATGTATGTATGTATGTGTGTATGTATGTATGTGTGTATGTGTGTATGTATGTATGTATGTATGTATGTATGTATGTATGTATGTATGTATGTATGTGTGTGTGTGTATGTATGTATGTATGTATGTATGTATGTATGTATGTATGTATGTATGTATGTATGTATGTATGTATGTGTGTATGTATGTATGTGTGTATGTGTGTATGTATGTATGTATGTATGTATGTATGTATGTATGTATGTATGTATGTATGTATGTATGTATGTGTGTATGTATGTATGTATGTATGTATGTATGTGTTTATGTTATTTGCCAAATACCGTTCCATATCTTGCTGCGAGAGGTATTTTTTCTGGTATAACGGAGAGCCGGAGGCGAGCCGTTATACCAGAAAAATTACCTCGAGCAGCAAGATGTGGAACAGTATTTGGCAAATAACATACTTATACGTCACCTGCGACTATGAATTCATTTTTGAATGTCTAAAAATGCTGTTTCATGTTAAAATAAAATCACTTCCGCGTTATACTGTCGAGCGTAGTATCATGCACCTCTCTGATAACTGCAATGCGGTTGTTTACATGTCAGCCTTAACTTTATCATCCAATCAGAGTGCGCGTTTGCTCAGTAGTATGACGTAATGTTTACTATTTGCATATCACTCAGCGATATATTCAAACTTAATAACCATCAGCTGAAAAATGAGTGCGTCTTTGTTTTGCGTACTGTATTCCATTAAATGTCCATAAATGTTCGTGATATGCTTTGTTGTTCTAGTTAAGCAAAAATTACACCCTTTGTGGTGGTAATTTTCATATCCTTCATAAATTTAGGAATTCATGTTTACGATCGCGTGACGACCGTGCGTTCGCCGTCACTGGACTTTCACGGTTGTGTGTGGAATTTTTGACTATTTCCCTGTGACATGAAAAGTACAGTTCAAAGACTTGTTACAATGTATACAACGGTGATATTTTGTTCGATTGACAACAAATTTGGCATTGGAAATGCTGGTTATAGCTCGATCTCTAGTTGTCTGCTAGATTTGTTTACAAGGGGACGTGAAGTGATCACGTGATACAACAAGCAAAAATACGGCTGTTGGTGAAAAATACGCCTGTGTATCTGCAGGGCTCTCGACCAATCAGAATGCGAGATTGGTGACAGGTGACGTATAAGTGTGTGTATGTGTGTATGTATGTATGTATGTATGTATGTATGTATGTATGTATGTATGTGTGTGTGTATGTATGTATGTATGTATGTATGTATGTATGTATGTATGTATGTATGTGTGTGTATGTATGTATGTATGTATGTATGTATGTATGTATGTATGTATATATGTATGTATGTATGTATGTATGTATGTATGTATGTATGTATGTATGTGTGTATGTATGTATGTATGTATGTATGTGTGTGTGTGTATGTGTGTGTATGTATGTATGTATGTATGTATGTATGTATGTATGTATATATGTATGTATGTATGTATGTATGTATGTATGTATGTATGTATGTATGTATGTATGTATGTGTGTATGTATGTATGTATATATGTATGTATGTATGTATGTATGTATGTATGTATGCATGTATGTGTGTATGTATGTATGTATGTATGTATGTATGTATGTATGTGTGTGTGTATATGTGTGTGTATGTATGTATGTATGTATGTATGTATGTATGTATGTATGTATGTATGTATGTATGTATGTATGTATGTATGTGTGTGTATGTGTGTGTGTGTATGTATGTATGTATGTATGTATGTATGTATGTATGTGTGTGTGTATGTATGTATGTATGTATGTATGTATGTATGTATGTATGTATGTATGTATGTATGTGTGTGTGTGTGTGTGTGTATGTATGTATGTATGTATGTATGTATGTATGTATGTGTGTGTGTGTATGTATGTATGTATGTATGTATGTATGTATGTATGTATGTATGTATGTATGTATGTATGTATGTATGTATGTGTGTCCATGTGTCCGACTTTTTGTTTGTTTGTGTGTGTGTGTTTGTTTGTTTGTCAGTCTGTCTGGTTGTCTATCTGACTGACTGATTGATTTTTCTTGAATATCTTTGGCTAACACAGTTTCTGGTCGCAATAATTGTCACTATACACATTCTAGTATAATTAGATACTCATTTAAATGAACAGTATACAGACAACGAATTATATGTCATTCCGTCATATAATTTGTCTTTCTTTCGTAATATAACATATTTCTGCAATTCCTCCACAGATTATTATGAATGAAGAATCAATCTTTTGAGTGATGTTGAAGCATTCTGATGATACGATATTTGTAATGGCTGACCATTGTCTTTTAATCCTACGAAAAATAGTACATTTTTATTAATTGAGAATTGTCAGTGGTTCACCTTTTTATTCGAAAGTACAAATTTGTGAAGGTTTATATTTTCAGAGAATAGCTTCATACCAGTTCTTTATATGAGTTTAACTTCCTATTTGTGAAAAAAAAAATCATTTCCAGTCTGAATATTTCGCGGAAGGTGATAAGGTGTTTTAGTTGCTTTCTTTTACATTTGTACATTTTTAAACACTTTTTTGCTTACATTTAATCTTTAAAATGTTACTGTAGGTATAAATACATTTAAACTTTTATGTCAATATTATTATTGGGTGGGTGATTTGGACTTTCGTTTGAGTGCAGATTTTTATTTCTGACATATAGTTTAGCCCATAATATCCTAAATCAACGACTCATATTCTATCAGTTTTGTGCTTATTTTATTAATAAATCATCAAAATACGATAAATTGTATTATTTTGTAAATGTATAAATTAACTTTGACGATGACGTGTATGTGTGCTAGTACTACTGATGACAGATTGATTGCCGTAAATACACATCAACCATTGATGCTTACCACTGGTTGTGCAGATATACAGTGTATGGTAAAACCCCTTTCAAGATCATCTTGAGAGGACCATCTTTGGTACCGAAGGCTTTATAGCTCCTCCTTTACGTGTACACATACCTGTTCCTACTTGATAAAACAATGTGAAAGAGCATCGAGTAAGTCCATGTTTGTAACTCTGTAAATCACATAAAATTAAAAACTGAAAAAGAAGTTTGTTATTGTATTGTCAATAATATATATTTGAGACACTTATATAATATTTAATGTTTTATGATTTATTGAGTTACAAACAAGGTTTCAGTATATGATGTTTCACATTGATTCTCCTAGTATATGAGAAAATAGTAAAGTTGTTTTATGAATTAAAAATCCAAATGAATACTCACTTTGTTATCCCAATGGCCACACAATATTGCACCTATAGTTACATATCGGATCGGTCTATACTACACCTGCTCTTCATATACCTCACTGCAGTGATACAGGACTGTTGTATATCCAACAGTGTAAGCTCAAACCATACATTGAACGTGCATTCTAACATGCTATAATATGAAATATTCTACCAGTTGGACTTCGCCATTTTCCCACTCTTGATAAATTCGTGAAAGACCATAAGACTCGTCGTCTCATTGCAAGGACATTTTTAGCCAACCCTATTGGTTACTTGGTCAGAGCCTTTGAACATTACTGTGTATTGGGTTCAGGCACTTCATGAATATTTCTGATTGATTGATAACATTTGCAAAGGTTAAAATGATAGCCTTTTTTGTCCATACTGGTTGAAATATCAAAATGCAGTGACATGGGTTTATCCACAATACTCAATAAGTAACTATTATCCAATTGTAGAGACATATAAAAAGATAATGCATGCCATATTGAAAGCGTGTGTGCGCGCGTTTTGTGTGTGTGTGTGTACGTGCGCGTATGTGTGGTACATGCACTTTTATAGAATTCGTTTTCCTTGACAAAGTAGCATTTATTCTAAAGTGATACCACCCAAACGGACAATCTAAATAAAAACAGAACAAGTGTACTGGAAAGTTTGCTAGTGTTTTGACTTGCGAAAAACAACCATGCGTGAGATATGTTCCATGTAAAGACATACAATGTAATTGATAACATATATCAAAACATAAAAACCACAGGAGCCAGGAGCTCATGACACTGTTTACTGATAGAATGTTACATATTATAATGTATCAAGTATGACTGTTAGTGTTACATTATAACTTCCACAAAATATGAAAAAAAAACCTTGCCTGAGACTACATAAGATGCATCCCCTTTTATATTGTATCATTTGTATTGCTGTTTTAAACAAATTTTGTCATTGCTTGAAATCTTTCCTAGGCTGATCACTTTCTTCCAAGCAAACGCACCGCTATTCTTTCGCGGGTTGTATTCTTTCCATATATAACATGAACGTGACTCATAAAGACATCGTTTACGTAACGTCTAAACTATAACATTACAAGTCAGATTGTGAAAGGTTAAATGATCACGTCGAGTACTACCGTCGACGTTCAATATTCCCATATACTGCCATACGGAAATTGTTGATATTTCTAGAATGTGTGTACTAACATTACCAACAAACCAACTCTGAACGTATATTATTGCATTTCAATTTAACAAATTACAATTTCTGCAATTCTATCGAGTGATGTCATCCGTTAAATTCCTCTAACTCTAGTGCATGTTAAGTGGTGTTGACAAAATATTACGCTTTCGTTTTCGTTTCGTTTCGTTTCATTTCGCCGAATATCAAAGGCCCACCGAATTACTTTCGTTTTAATTTCAAAACAATCGCAGTCTTTACGACAAGTAAAATATCTTACCATTTCCATTTCGATTCGGTTGATTAAAGAAGTAGCAATACGCCACGACAGCAACTACTGCAACAAATAGATGTGTCCGCCATGACATGACACCAGCTCAACTTGAAACACAGTTTAATGCGTTTCTATAACACTGAATAACCTCTGACAATAACCTCTGACATGCGTTTAGGTGTCAGTTTGTACAACTGCGCAGCACTGGCTGAAAGAGAGATTAAATGCATGTACAACATGCAAGACGAGGCGTTATTTATAGTATATATACAACATGAAGAACTGTACAAGTTTGTGCATATTCATCACCTTATATGGTTAATAATATTTTATCAACCTTTAGTGTTTGTTTGTTTGTTTGTTTTCGTTTGTTTGTTTGTTTGTTTGTTTGTTTGTCTGTCTGTCTGTTTGTTTGTTTGCAGGCATGTAAACAATCAGATTCATGTATGAATGTATGTATGTATGTATGTATGTATGTATGTATGTGTGTATGTATGTATGTATGTGTGTGTGTGCTTGTGTGTGTGTTTGTGTACTTGAGTGTTTGTTTGTTTTGCGGTGGTCACACTTATTTTTCTTTTCGTATTACACATTGTAATTTTGCGAAGATGGCCTTAAACATTTATAACCATTACGGCGAAACGCCATACCCTATGGAGTTTCCAAATATTGTATTAAAACCGATGTTTACGAAAAATAAACAAACAAAATTATATCAATATTGACAAACGTGGTAGATATAACAAATGTATTGATACATTTGATCAATGCAATGAAAAATACAATTGATTTTTCATGAAGTCAAGGTTATTCTAGTGTGAGTGTTAATAAAATAATATAACATCTGGAAAATATTTTGTAGATTGTGTTGCATATAGACATTATTTTTAATTACACTGTCATTCATAGCTTTCAAGTTTTTAATTTCTAGGCTGATATGTTTGGATTTCTTTTATCGAAAACGTGGTCCTTTATAAGTCCCTGGAGCAGGTAACCGAACACCTTCCCAACATAATGTCTGTGTTGGCATCTGAATTAAACTAAATATTGTTCAAAATCATTCACTGAGATTTTAGACACTATTTTATCGCAATTCCACTTTTGCTTAATCAATGTAGTTGCACAGGAAACTCGGAATAACAAGTGTGGGAATGTCTTGGTAAAATAAAATGAGGTAGAGCTGCTATATACGTACACCTATCAAACGTATGTGTCTTGGAAATGGTCGGTAATGAAACGCTCACACAATTACCATGGGTGCAACTTCAGTACTATAAAGCAGCAGTAATAAACAATAGTTTATCAAAAATTATCACACAGTCAAAATAGTTTAGAGATGAGATAAACCAAAAGTAATGTAATTATAGAGTAAGACATATGCTAGTTTCTGGAGGACTTTCCCATATAAAATGTTTGAGGGCGTGTGTCTTAGACCACACAGAGTACTTGCACAAAGTACGACAGCGGGAATTAATTTGTACAGGACACATAGTTTTAAAGACATTTATTTCGTCAAGATCCCTCTCCGTATCGCCGTGTAAAGAACGTCACAGGTCATTCCCAAAGTATATGAAATAGTCACAAAACTATGTCACCATTGAGTTACTTAATGACATTACAAATGTATATAGTATAGTCCACTTGTTACTCTTGATTACTTCCTCACATGACTTTATCAAAGACGTGAGCAATGCTAATGAACTAAATCAGGTGTATACATTACACAATCACTGTTCAATGTATAATATTCACAATTGCGTACCTGACAGACGAAATTGAAAAGTGCTAGCCCAATGGGGTGCGTTAGCGGAGAGTTGCAAGCATATATCCTACCGATACAACAGCTCCGTTTGTGATGACTTAATATTCATTATACAACTGCATCCCCATCTCTTATTTTCATAAAGACATCGGCATTCACACCCAAACCAGGTTACATTCATCTGTTGTCAGGGGCGATGTGGTACTTGTTATTTTAATCACGTGCATTGTAAAACATTGGAATTGTAACTTTAACAATCAGTCGTCGATTACATTCTGATGAGAAATTTCTGACTATTATTCGGTGTAATATTGTGAGCGGGTATACGTTTCGAGGTGCAGAAGACAGCCAAAAACACGCATGCATGCACGCACCCACATCCACACCCCCACATACATATACAGACACAGACACAGACAGACACAGACAGACAGACATACAGACAGACAGACAGACAGACAGACAGACAGACAGACAGACAGACAGACAGACAGACAGACAGATAGACAGAGGTGGGTGTGTATATTCCTCCCCGTTCCCATGCAATTTCATTCACTCAAATAAGGAATATATAAATACTATATACATTAATAGTATATTAGGACAGCTTGCCAACAAGCGATTTTAAAGTAAAAAAGTGTTGTTTTCCATCACATGATTACAGGGAACGATTGGACATTTTCAGTATCGAAAAGTTGCCTTCCGTGACAACGATCCAGTATCCAAAGAGAGTTACATGTACACACCTCCCTCTAGTGTTGCAATGTAATTAAACTTTCGTTTTCAGGATTGCGATACGTAGCCTCCGTCGCCACCAAAGAGCCTCTTCTTATTCAGCATGTTACTGGTAGAAGTCTTGGGGAGTTCGATGATCAGTTTGAGTACATTAACAATCGGGTCACAAGGTTCAGGGAAACATAATCCGAACGGCATCAATATGATGTAAAACTCAGCAAAGAATAAGGCGATAGGCCAGGCAAGGAAAATTAGGACGACGAACCAGAAAAGGAACCAGAAGAAATCACACAGGGTATCCAAGAATGAATTTGCCATACTGGTTCAACAATTTCCTTCAAAATAAAAGTATAGAACGATTAAGGGAGATTTATATAAATATATGACACAAGTGTACAATAAAAGGCAGTGAACAAGAAGCAGAGCGACGTATGAAACATCAACAATTAATCCATTGTTACATTTTATCAGTCGCCATGCTTGTAATAAAAGTCGTCTGACTTGACAGAAATTTAGGCACAATTGTTACATTTTATTGGGTACAAATCAACATAAAGGTAGCAAATGCAAAGAAGCTGAAACACTTGGTAAGATTTTAATCGCGTCAGACGATGAAAGTTACTAATAAAAACGTTGGTAAGACTTTTGTCGAAAGATATTATACAATGTAGCAATATATGACAATATAAGATTTGATCTATATACATTGTAATACAATTGTTACATGTGTCTGTCTCTTGCAGATGGTGACTTATTTACATTGTAATACATTTGTTGCATGCCAATCTCTTACAGAGGGTGATTTAGATACATTGTAATACAATTGTTGCTTGTGTCTGTCTCTTGCAGAGGGTGATTTCTTTACATTGTAATTACATGTGTCTAGATCTGTTTGTTTCTTATAGAGAGTTGTTTACTAAACGGGGTTTACAGAAAGACAGTGCACATCCCAGTCATAACTTTGACAGAAAAAAACTAAACATGCACCATATTGTGATCTTACATTACGTGTGCATACATACGTGTACATAGTTCCACCCTGCAAGAGACAGAAATTGCAACAATTATATTGTTACAGTATTACAGTGTATAGGAATAACTCTCTGCGAGAGCAGAAAAATGCAAACAATTGTATTACTGTAACAATGTACATGAGTCACCCTCGAGATAGAGATAGAGACAGGTAACTGCTTTGACTTTTGTTCCAGGGACTTGCACATCTTATTTATTTTCTTCTGCTGCATGTAACATGACAATGTGTACACATAATAGCTGGAGAAGAATTGAACAAGAAGACATGAATGATATGATATGGTATCAAATGTTGAATTGCTATATTCGATGTCAATAAGCTCGCATTCAAATTGTTACTCATCGAACGACGATATAATATAATACGTTCGGTTTCCTTATATACGGTTAACCTGTGTATTCAGATTTTGTTGTTATTTTTAGCAAATAGGAAATGTCACATTACTTTTGCTTTTAGTTTTTTATAATCTGATGGTGGATGCATATAGGATTGAAATAACATAGACGGTGACATCTATTCAGTAGCATATGTGACTCCAACCGGATTGTATAAAAATCATGCTAATAAGATATCATGATGGCATATTTATAATAGCATCAGGGTTACGAAGAGTAACGTTTTCCTTCCTTAATAACCATTACATATATCCACTTTGAGAGAGAGAGAGAGAGAGAGAGAGAGAGAGAGAGAGAGAGAGAGAGAGAGAGAGAGAGAGAGAGAGAGAGAGAGAGAGAGAGAGAGAGAGAGAGAGAGGGGGGGGGGTGAGAAACAGATAAATTCAGGAATTGACGGACGAAATACAGCTTATTTATTTTTTCTTGTTCTTGAAAACATAATTAATAATTAGAATTTAAATTGTTAAAAAGAGACATCGTAGTACGTTTATATCGCTTGGAAAATTAATGCACACAATTCATACAGCAGAACTTCATTATTTTTCACGTAGACTGGTAATGTAGAGTTACAATTCTGCATTGAATATTCGATTGCATTATGTATTTTGCAACATTTAAACATTATTGTCAGATTACAAACGAAGACATATTTTTTATTAATTAAAATACGTCATCCTACAAAAAGTTGACTTTACCCGCCTTTACCCAACCTCTAATACACATTTGACCCATCTAACAACCATCATTGTCCAAGCTATGATATGAGACTCGTTGACTGTCTGCTTCCCCCTACTCCGAGGGGAGCCACCATGTCGCGGATAAATTATGTCAATGGTGAAATTTCGTCTAATACTTACCAAATTTACACCTGCCACTAGCTGCAACCCGGGTGGAAAGATTGTCAGTATAAAGTATAAATTGAAATAAATAATACTTTCACTGGTAGGCAACGATCTGATAATAACTCACCATACAGTAAAGTAAATCTCTCAGAGCACAACGGACACAGATATCAAGGATAGATATTCTGTTTTCAACATCTGTTGTTGAAATTTTCGTTACGTGAATTGCATGACAGTGGTTAATATAATGGTGTGCGATTGTTGGTGACATGTGGCGTGTCGTCGTATTTGAGAATTGCCAGCTTAAGGCTATAAATAGTATTATTGTCTATATACTAACATATGTTAGCAGTGAATTATACGTTGTTAGATTAATAGACTTTAAACTCAACATTAGATCTACAGTGTCCGGGATTATTGAGGAGATAACTGCTAGCCCCGGGCCCACCCTCTAGGATTTGATATATTTAGATGACCAATGGCCACCAGATATGATGCACAAGCCAAGTTATTGTCATTGAACAGAAAGTATGGATTGTATATCGTGGTCGTTTTAAGTCACAAGATAACTGAAACCTTCCAAATCGACTTTACTTTTCGCTGTTTTTTGAAAATAATGCTTTGTAAACGATTTCCCAACGTTTTTCTTTATTCAGCCGGTAAACACTCATGCGTCCAATTTGTAAAGGTTTTCTTCACTGAGACTACCGACTCGTAGTGTAAAGGCCCCTCTGGTCACTCGTATTTGATTTGGCTGAATGAAGAAAAAATATTGGGGAATAATATCCAAGTATTTGAAATGTCTTGTATAGTGTTGTACTTGACGACAGGAATATTAATTAGTCGGTTATTGTAAATAATTTTGTTGTTTTGATGTGTTCACTGGCGTTAGTGCTTATACTATGATTAATTGGCATGGATTGATGGTGTTGGCGTTTGTGATGTTGACTATAAAGACGACGAAGATAATGATGGTGGTGTTTGATAAACAACAGGTATCCATTCCCAGACGTAGATGGCGCAGGTCTAGCTCAGGGTACCAAAAGATATAAAATACAGGCTAGTGCATCTCAACGCGTAAATGGTACATTATACTGAAGTGTATTTTATGCACAAAATCAATGATACCAGGTTAGGTATTTCGAAACGAAACGAGCCAACTTTGGTGATTAACATACATACTGGTTTGAACAGACAGACAGACAGACAGACAGACAGACAGACAGACAGACAGACAGACAGACAGACAGACAGACAGACAGACAGATGTACAGACAGACGGACGGACAAACCGACGAACAGAGATAGACAGTCGTGACAGACAGACAGACAGACAGACAGACAGACAGACAGACAGACAGACAGACAGACCGCGTATTTAAGACAGGCAAGAATTCGTGCTTGTAGTATTGGATGTAATATAAGAACATACACATTCCCATATAGAACCTGTTTAGTTCTTGCTGCGTGTTGTAAAATGCAGCGTACAATCGATAGTTTTACAGGATGGTAACACATCAATGGAGACAAAACAATCATCAGATGAAAGCGTCTTCATTTCTTGAAATGTTGTTTTTTCAAAGCATGACATTCCCAAGCAATCAAATCGTCTTCACGCTTGAAAGAAATTTATTCATTGCAATTAGCTTAATCAACAGTTGTGGTTATTTATACGTTTTAAGCCGACATCGATAAATAGGGTCTGGTCGGTCATTGTGAAATCTACACGTTGGCCGTGTCCATTTCAATGTACAGTGACTCATCAATTAATTAAGCACTAAAGATAGGTCGACTTGATCTTAAATGAATTCAGTATCAATTTCCAACCAGTGCTTGAAAATGTCTTAGACTTGTATCTCTTCCGAATACTGTCCCTTTCATGTTAGTGTTCACTGAGTCTGTTTGATACAACTATACCGAAACCAATAAGAAACAGCAAGTCACACTTGAAGATATATAGCAAGATTGTATGAATGCTTTTATTTTTATAATACTATGTAATTCATCATGGAAGCATTAGGATTCACACACAAGGTCTCTCCTTGCACTTTTGATTGAGAAACAGACATGTTAGGAACAAATCACAGTAAGATGTACATAACTGACTTATCACACCTGACTTTACATATATTGAAGCTAAGCTTTTCAAATCTCTTGTTTCTCAACGCCTCCAGCAAATTTGGATGGTTCTGATCAGATCCAGTTAGACACTGAAGTAGGACAAGTGATTTGTTTGAAACATGACAGTTTCTCAATCAAAAGTGGAAGAAGAAAACTGTATGAATAAGTTTCTGGTTACATTTTGTCTAAATGAAATGAAGTAATGTGATACCAATGCACTGAATCCCACATGTCTGCATCTAACTTGCAACTTACTTCTTTAAGGTTCATTTCATCCAGTCAAACTTGTGTAAAACGATCGAAATTGCGATCTTACTATCCTTGAAACGTGTAGTGCGCAGTTTCTTATTGGTTTCTGCATGGTTGTATCATATAAACAGCGAGTGAACACTAATATGAAACGGGCAGTATTTGTATCTCAGCAACAGGTGAAACAAAGAAAGAAGTGAACAGATACTGAGAACGATGATGCAATGCATTACACGTAGTTTTGTGTGATGACTGGTCAGTTTAGATTAGGTTTACAACGGTTTTCGTAGTGAAACAAATCAATACCTTTGTTTTATCTAGTGAACAGTTAAAATATTGGCTTCGAAGATGCAGAGGAGTGTATATCCAAAGTTTAAATATCACACGTTATTAAAACTAATAACTTAAATTCGCCCATAGATACACATGACCACAGCACAGAATACGATTCAACTCATACACATACGTAACATATTAACATAATTCAGGACAACAAAATTCTGGTATCCCCAAAGTCGGTTTTCACGTATTTGATGTTTACTGAAAGTTTGGTTTAAATTGGCCTATGTGTATTTGAGATAGAGGTGGACACGGATGGTCGCATGGACGGAAATGACGCTGGCACGCGCAAGGGACCCAGATTACTAAGTAGCCCCCTTTCCCCTCACACGGCGGAGTGGCTAAATATTGGTTGTGGGTAAAAAAACAGTTATGGGATGTAAAGCTGTATAGAAAAGGTTGATCAAGAATCGAATATAAGAGTGGCCCTATGGAATATGTATGGCCCCACCGATAAGATAAGGCTAACGCGAGAACCTGTAATATCAACCCAAACGTTTAAAATTCATTTTTATACATTTAAAATTTCGTCTTATTTTTGATTAATTTATTCAAAGAGGTGACGTCAGAATATCAGCTGTCCACCTGTCTAAGAAAATCATTCGTCAACTATCAAACGTGCATAAAGCGGTTAATCCATATTGCTATTTTTAGGAGACAGGTGGATATTGATATTCTGTAACGGAACGTGTTAGAACATCCACCATATAAGACTGTACATATGGAATATATGCACGTGTTATGAATTTGGTTGGAGATGACCCTGACCTACATAATTTACTTCTATTTGAAGAATTAGAATGGCCGTTTTGCTGTTAAGAGTACAAATAACACAGTACCCTGGCTGAGTCGGTTGGCATATCATTATAATCAGTGAATTTAATATGACATATTTTGTATTAAGTTGAATTTAAGGATGTGATTTTTGTGTGTGTCCATGGGCTTCAACCCGCACTGTATGAAATGCTTTGACCCATCTCAACATGTTTTACTCGCCAACTATATGACTGTCCCATCACTACCTCCCAACCAAATATGCTTTTGAGGTCGCCGTATCTCAATAAATGTGTGGACATTAAGGTAAACGAAATGTTTATATGCAGAAAATAATGCTTTAATTAGTGCAGTAAAATATAATTGGCAATAAGTAGCCAAAGCTCTCTCTCTCTCTCTCTCTCTCTCTCTCTCTCTCTCTCTCTCTCTCTCTCTCTCTCTCTCTCTCTCTCTCTCTCTCTCTCTCTCTCTCTCTCTCTCTCTCTCTCTCTCTCTCTCTCTCTCTCTCTCTCTCTCTCTCTCTCTCTCTCTCTCTCTCTCTCTCTCTCTCTCTCTCTCTCTCTCAATATGCTACGTGGTAGGATAGATTCTGGATGCATCGTTTACGGAAAATGAATTAACCATCCACGCAATGTATTACATCTGGACTCGATTCTTTCGCCGTCGCGTCGTGCCTCAAATCTTGTATCGATAATCTTACAAAATAGTATATCAAATGTTGTTAGTCCTACATAATGGATGGGATTTTTAATAATCATTATTTTCTATTACCGTGGACATTACCATCGTTTATTACAACAAAACAGTTTTGTAATGCTTTGATTAGCGTCAGTAAATAGGATACTGATTTTTTTCAGATTTGCATTATAACTTTGTGAATTGCCTGTCAAGTGTTTTATGATTGATACATTTATCTGGCTGAAATTTAAGATTGCATTACCAGTTTTTATAATGATGCCTAGATTATATAGCTATACTGCACTTTTTTTCTATTCGTGTGATGGCAATTATGATATAATTTGGTCTGTTTGATTGTTTTTTCGTTGTGTGATTTATTATAGTTACATGTATGTCGACATCTCGGTTGGTTGTGTGATCTTGTTGGGTATGAATGTGTTGGGTAGTGCTATGTTACGTCTAGTTATGTTTTATTATATTATATTTTGCTTTACTTTATTTAATTTAATTTAATTCATTTTATTTTATTTATTTAATTTAATTTAATTTATTTTATTTTATTTTATTTTATTTTATTTTATTTTATTTTATTTTATTTTATTTTATTTTATTTTATTTATTTATTTTTTGTCTTTTTATATTTTTTTTATTTATTCATTTTTTCTTGTTAATTCATTTTCTTTTACTTTTTTGGGTTTTGTTTTGTGTCACAGGGAAGGCAAACCTGCAGTTACATGACAGCAGACACACGGTCGTCACTCGATCGATCGTAAACATGAAATCTTAAATTTGTGAACGATATCATAATTACCACCACAGAGGGTGTAATTTTTGCTTTGACTACGCAAAGGACAAAACGATGTGAAAAACACAACCGTGAAAATCACAAAGTGATGTCAAAAACATATTTCTGAAAAAAAAAACATAATGATTTGATGTGAAAGACACATAATTATATGGGAAACACATAACTGTGAAAATCACAAAATGATGGGAAAAACATTAAATGAAAGACATGAAAAAATAAAGCGAATTGAAAAACACATAAAACTCACAAAACTATGTGAAAAACACATAACTGGAAACACATGAAAATAACAAAACGATCTGTGTGTTTCTCACATTATCATGTCTTTTACTCAACTGTTTCATTCACATCGTTATATTTAATTTTCAGTTAGTTATGTGTTCTTTTCATATTGGTATGTCTCTTACATAGTCATGTCGCTCACATAGTTATGTGTATTTCAGATAGTTATGTGTTTTTCACATCGTTATGTTTTTTTCAGTTAGTAATGTGTTTTTCACATTGGTATGTCCTTCACATATGATGTTTCTTTCACATGGTTGTGTCCTTCATCTAAGTATATGTCTTTTGCATTTAATCGTTATGTGTTTTTCATATATATGTTGTATCCACATGAATACAATGATAATTCTACACCCACCCGGCCTTGGCACAATTGTTAAGGGTACTATACGATTACTGCAATTGAACGAACACAACCACCCTCTTGACAATACATGTACACACACCGTCTGGAGGATAAACGCAGTTCAATTCATTCCCAATTCTTTTTTAATCGATTATGAGAGAGCACGAATCTTTAAAGTTCATCTCTAGCAATTTCATCTAGTGGAACTGGTGATTATAATAAACTTGGTCTTTTCCTAGCCTTAATGGTCTTGATGCATATGAGGTTAATTGAAGGAGGACCTAGTAAAGAGGCAGAATCGAATTCCGTTTAGTGACCCTATCAAAATCTGATGAGTTGAAATGGAACTCTTCAAATATATCTAATATTTCTTTGGTAGGGTCTCACTACCTAATTAATCCGATGACGTCATGATGTTGGGGGGTCATCTGTAAATTGCCCAAGTGAACCAACCACTAATTTGCTCAAACTGAAAACAAGAATTACCCAAAGAATTGACTCAGGTTGTTTACATAATCCATACGTTTGTTGAATGCTACTGCGGATTATTTTTAAATTAGTTGAACTCAGTGTCATTTCTGACAAACGCGTCATAAAGTACATGGCATACTTTGCTGTATACCTTTGCGAAATCGTGAACGTGACTTTCTTTATTTTACGGGAACACACACACACACACACACACACACACACACACACACATACTACGCACGCACGCACACACACACACACACATACATACATACATACATACATACATACATACATACATACATACATACATACATACACACACATACACATACATACATACATACATACATACATACATACATACATACATACATACATACATACATACATACATACATACATACATACATACATACATACATACAAACATAGAGACATGTCTGTAAAATGCATTCCAAACATAAATTATTTATAAGTATTAATTAGGATCTTGGGCTACTTCCTGTTAATATTAATATGTTATCTTCATTAAAGCAGGTGTAAGTATGAGTAAAGATAATATATATCTTAAGGGTTGGGGTTGGATGCACATTTTTCATCCAATTGAAAACCATTATTAACGTTCCTTGTTGTGATTCTTTATACTCCAGGAAGTGCAACGTCAATGTTAAAAGTTACTTTTATGCAGTAAAACTGCAACGATAGCATATTTCCCTTACAGCTGCCAAGTAACAACGAATGGCTTATAATTAAAACCTTCCAACATTCATACATTAACTAGGTAATCGTTTAACACCTGCTATTCCACTCTGTCAGTGAAAAGATGCATTGCATCTCTAATCACAGATAACACATCAGAAAGGAAATTGACAATATATTATAGCTTTTGAAAACGGACATAAATTTATTGTCAGAGATGTCTGCCTATGTTCATTTCGCGATCGTCATTTCCGTTTTCTTAATAGCCATATTGCTATGTTCTGTCACATTAATTAAACTTTTTAAGTGGTAATTAATAGGGAACGCCTTCCGTAATTTCCTTCATGAAACAAACCAAAATAGACATATGAAAAATGGAATAATAAAATCAAAGATTGTAAGAGGGAAGTATACATTCTCTATTGATCACATTCTGGCTGTATGACCTTAAAATGTACTCTAGATATTTCTTAAGTTTGCTAACTCGCTAGCCTATCTGTACGGGTGAGTGACTAACGCTACTGCACTAATTCCGCAATCCTGACTGACATATTGATTTCTTGAATTTTCGCTCCGCCCAATAAGTCTACAATAATGATAGCTGTGTCACGCTTGTCTAGAAGCCATGCCCCTCCACACACAAGTGTGCAAATTATTATAATTAGTGCACATTTGAATAGAAGACGACTTATGTAATTAGAGTGAGGTCGCATTTCCATGATGGCACCTAATTGTGGACTCAGCATCTATTCGACTAATAATGGTCTATAAAGGAATGTCATTCGAGACCACTGTCACACAGCTATCATTGTATGTAGACATGTTGAACGGAACTTTCAAATATTGTTGGCTTGAAAACTAGTATAAATTATACAAACATGATAAAAACGCTTTAAAATACAGCAGGAGAAAGTAAGCTGTACAGGAACAAAAGTCAAAACGGATACAATTAGTGCTGATTTATACATTGTAATACAATAGTTGAATGTGTCCGTCTCTTGCAGAGGCTGATTTATATACATTGTAATACAATTGTTGTTTATGTCTGTCTCTTGCAGAGGGTGATTTATATACATTGTAATACAATTGTTACATGTGTCTGTCTCTTGCAGAATGGATTGATATACATTGTAATACAATTGTTACACGTGTCTGTCTCTTGCAGAGGGTGATTTATATACATTGTAATACAATTGTTGCAAGTGTCTGTCTCTTGCAGAGGCTGATTTATATACATTGTAATACAATTGTGTCTGTCTCTTGGAGAGGGTCATTTACTATAGATGGGGACTACAAGAAGGATAGCGCGTGTCCCTGTCGTAATTTTGAGGCAAACCAAATACATCATATCCTGATTGTACACTACGTGAAGATTATACCGTGCAGACACATATATCAATTGTATTACAGTGTATACGAATCCAAGCTACAAGAGGCAGCATAATCAACAGTTATATTATAATGTGAATGAATCAACCGCTGCTACAGTCACAAGTAACACAGTAAATTTTATAATTCCATTCAGCTTTTCTGTTTGATACAACCACGCAAAAACTAAGACGAAACGGCATATGCCACACTTCAATAGCAAGATCGTCTTTTTGGCTTCATTTAGTCTAAATGAAATAAAAAATTTCAATGTATTGCAACTCTATGCAGACATTCGGGCGCCAATGTTTTTTCTTAGTATCAAACACCCGATGAAGGGCGCGTAATATGTATTTTGCGGTGTTCATTTGATGTCTGCACGGTGGCATGTGTGGTTCTTTTCACTTAGACAAGAGACTGCACTCATTCAATCTGGATAGTATATTAAAGGGTAGCATGTTCAGGTTCTTGTTGGTTTCTGTGTGATTGTATCAGAGTAGCTGAATCTGATCAGGTTTTGTGAAATTCACTGTAATAGTATCTATTCTGAATTTTGCTCCTTCACAGCCTACTTTCTCTCTGCTCTAGGCGATATTATACTAAATAAATCTTACACCATACGGTTGTCATGGTTATTGTTTATAAGGCATGTAATCCATATTATGGTATTTTAGTAGAATTGTAGGTACCCAAAAAAATTGTCGTATCCTTTTTACATACAACATATTCACATTCCTACCGAAAGCTGCACCTATTGCTTGAAATAATGCAGTGTTGTTTAAACGTTGAAATAATAAAAGTTTCACATTTAAGACCAAAACCCATAGCATTACAAACCATCTCTCTGATAGTAGAATTTGTAAAGTATATCATGATATTTAATTTTGTTTTTATAATTCCCTGAATAATTATGACAGTTGGTCAATTATCCATGGACTAGATTTTAGACTTATTGCACCTCTTCCCACCAATGGGATATTAAATTGTTTCTGTGGTCATTGAAAGTGAAGTAACATCCCGAGGAATGTGCTTTACTTAAGACTTACTCTGAGGAGCAACTTATCTGTAAACATTTCACAATTACTTTTGTTCGACCATCAATCAATAGCTGTTACATCTGCAACAGTCTTTGTAACATTGTCGACTAAAATATTGTTTACAAAATCACGTTTTTGTTAACGAGTTCAAAGGATTTCACGCCTTCTGTATAGTGCCATCTATTCATCGTATTACAAGTGTAAGGCTTTATGTCGTTTCAAAAGGAAGTAATCGATTGAAATCTTTTTGCAGTGAGTGTATTTGGAGTATTACTTCTGCTTGATTTATTCGTTTTTCTTTACTTTGAAAATTGCTGGTTGTGTAGTGGATTTTCATCAAGCTGTCAAGTATGATCTCGCTTATACAGTGAGTGCTTCTGGGTTTTCATTTTATTGATTTCACGCCTTTGCTATTGTCAGGTGATTCAAGATATGGCTAGTAACAACTTTTGATTTTGGGTAACAGCTCGTAAACAATTAAGTTGCTTTAAGTGTTGACGTTCTTATTTCCTCACGACTGGTTCTTTTCAAAGGAGGGGAAGATGCCAATACTTCGCATTTTTCGTCTGTGTTGATTACGTATACCGGATATCGATTAAGTGGTCCGGGGCTAAACGAACCAAACCGTGGTCTTAATCAACTTAGGGTGTTTAAATAAAGTGTTGATTTACTGATAAAGTTTTTCCTTCGCATTAAAGTGTTACACTCTGAAACTACACTGAAAGACTCCACTTTTGCCTTCTAATACAAAATGCACACGTATAGGACACACTAAAGTTAGATTAGGCGCAATCCAGAGTAGAAGGAAACTGGTAGAGATACATGAAGTGCAGTAACCCCCCCCCCCCCTCCTCCGAAAACATATATGTCATGATGTCATAATCACACGAGAACACCGAGGACCGGCAATTTGAACCAGTTGATACAATAATACCCGGCAGCGTGTTTCAGTTCGAATTCGTCTGATAGTGTTGTTGACCCTGAGTAAGACCTCCCGTATGAGGTCGAAACGCTGTTATATTTTAAAATAATCTTTATTTAATTACGGCAATTAAAGACCTTTACGGTAGACAACCCCTTTATAATTCGCCTAAAGCCTTTGATACCATTTGTTACATGTTGAATCAACCCAATAATTCATTCGCCAATTATTTAATTCAAATACTCAATCAATTCTTCTTAGAAGTTCATTATTTATTCAAACTATTGTTTATCAAGTCGTAAACATTCGTGTGAATAATTAATTAGTTGTGTTTCTAGAGATCCATCTTAAGTACTATCATTCTCACAGTGAATGCGCTTTAGCGAATTTCATGGAGTGTGTTTGGTTGTTTAATACCTTACAGCTGTAGCAAACCTTGCGATCATTACAACAGCGTGTAACACTGTGATGACTCCTCAGTATATTGCGTGATATTGTGTTATTCGACCGCTCTCTCTCTCTCACTCTCTGTCTCTCTCTCTCTGTCTCTCTCTCTCTCTCTCTCTCTCTCTCTGTCTCTCTCCCTCCCTCCCTCCCTCCCTCCCTCCCTCCCTCCCTCCCTCCCCCCCCCTCTCTCTCTCTCTCTCTCTCTCTCTCTCTCTCTCTCTCTCTCTCTCTCTCTCTCTCTCTCTCTCTCTCTCTCTCTCTCTCTCTCTCTCTCTATAATTGACTGGATGTAGATAAAACCACATAAAAGTGCTCAATACGGGTAGTAGAGCGATTTATATACAGATTTTGAAAATTTGAACCAAATTATATGCTAGAGTAGGGTCTATAGCATATAATTTGGTTCAAATTTTCAAAACCTAATATATATATATATACATATATATATATGTGTGTGTGTGTGTGTGTGTGGAGAGAGAGAGAGAGAGAGAGAGAGAGAGAGAGAGAGAGAGAGAGAGAGAGAGAGAGAGAGAGAGAGAGAGAGAGAGAGAGAGAGAGAGAGAGAGAGAGAGAGAGAGAGAGAGAGAGAGAGAGAGAGAGAGAGAGAGTTATATACTCCAGCATATACATTTTATCTATACTGAGTCACGTCTGGCGGATGTCTCACTTGCAGTTTGGATATGATAGAAAAATGGTCATATTACAATGTGATAATAAAAATATACTACAATCGCCGGCCTTAGGCTAGTAATTTGTATTTTTGAGTAGCAATGTAGTCATTCGACACACCTAACATTATATATGCATCTTGTGATTTATTCAACAAATCGTGGTATCCATGAAAACTATTGAAATTGATAATACTGATCGATGAGTTCACACACCGTGTAGAGAGAATGCTTGCAAGGTTGAATACCCACCCTGCTACAGAGGTCAGTGTGTGATACGGCTAAAGAAAGTAAACTGTATAGAAACAAAAGTCAGAACAGATCGATACACTTGTTATTTGTATATGTCTATTCTAAAGGGTGATTTATTAAAACAGGGACTAATTGAAAGACAACGCGTGTCCCTGTCATAATTGTTACAGTCTGAGACAAAACAAAAACATGCACCAGTTCATGATTGTAAATTATATGCGGCCTATACAATACAGACACATGCAACAATTGTTTTACAGTGTATATAAATCCACTTTGCAAAAGACATAAACGTTTGGGATAGAAGGTTGATCATCATTTTTGTTCACCTTGTTTACAATTACAGACGGTGTCCATTAAAGCAAATGTAACAGCCTTGTAATTTCATCAGCGATAGTAAGTACATAATAATTTCGAAGGACTGGTGAAATATCGTGAATGATATATCGATGAAGTTCGGATTTGCCAGGTTAATAGTTTGTAACTGAATCTGAGGCAATGCGGGATGATTTTGTTTTTTTCATCCTACTCTGATCTTTAGACATCGCCTTTTAATATACCCCAGTGATAAAAATAAGACTACAACCGATATTCCGTCAAACAATTTCAAGTCAATTCCGTAAATAAATAAACAATCTTGATGTAGATTAGCGTTTAAATGTACACCGAGACGTAATAATGTGAAAGTACTTTTTAATAGGATATCGATTCCGAATATACATTTGTTTATGGCCGTAAGGGAATACATATATTTATAGTCAAGACACACAACTAGAGGACGTTACCCTGATCCTATCTACTCGTCTTTGTATTATTAGTAAGTCGTAAGTGTTTAGGAGGTGTCTTCCGCCATCCTATAATCTTCTTTCCATTATAAAAAAACTACAAACTATCAATTTTGCAATTTATCCAAAATAGACTGCTGATCTTACAACACACTGTGAATTTCATATACAATAAGGGGCAGAGTTCTTTTACATTATCATTGCTATTGCAACATGTCCATTTTTATGCATCAGCGAATGTCTACGGATTTACTCACAAGTAATTAGTTAAAATGAGGGCACAAGATTAGTTCATGCGGTGGGTGGAGGTGGGAGGGGGAATTTCTTCTGCATAATACAAGTGTTCAGTATAACCAATTAATGCCCTATTCATTTTTGTTACACTTTATGTTTGAAAGGGTTAGTACAAATAGGGTCTAGTGACGAAAATTATGACACCAAGTCATCAGTTTGAAACCAAGTCAATTTGATTCACGATTTTGACGCCATTATCAAAATAAACGAATGTGATGATAAAACACGGACAAGATAAAACTAATTGACAATAAATACATCCCTGCTTTACTTTAAGGATTTAGAGTAGGAATTGAATTTGTAAAAGCTGTTCGCGCCATTAACTTTTTTTCTGAATCAGAGGATGACGTATAAACTGTGTCAGTTTTATGTTAGGACTGCACTCTGACTATGGAAACTAAAAAACTAAATTCGTTCTATATGCAGCAATTCTTGAAACATAACAAAGTGTTATCTCGTCAATTAGCAACTCTCCCGTTTGAGGTAGAAAATCATGGACAAATAGGTTACATGCCAGCTATGGAGATTAATTACAATGACATGTAATCAGAAAGTGGACGCTGACATTTTTGTAGAAAAATAGTTTCCATTCTATCTCGGCCATTTATATTTTTAACAAAAAAGTCCAGTCATGCGTACGCGTATTAGTTCCTCTAGTGTAGATGATTGTATTGATTACTGCTATCAACCTTATTTATGACTTTGAGTGATAAAATATATCCTCCCTTGACTTACTCAAATTCGAAAGCTTGTAGTAAAGACACCCTACTGCACTTGACATGCTTGTTCGCTCGGTCACTTCGGGGATTTCTTGTAGCAAATTGCATGAAATCCTCGAGCGATGACTCTTTTTACCTTACTATCTTTTTATGAACACTATTTACATTTTTCCACCCAAATAATATGTAATTAGCAGTTTTAATCAAGGATTAATTGTCAATATATGTGTGTACGAAAGGCAGAAATGGGAATTTTCTTTTAAATACCTGCAATGATGTTATTCGTTTAGATTCGATTTGTTAGGTGATTACGACAAATTAAAGGTATGACGACGCTATCAGCCACCTACATAGGAAAGGTGACAGTGAGAATGTTCTGTAGCTTCATTTTGTGATATAAGGTCATCATTGTTACACGGTGAACACGGCAGGCACTGTAATGTAGTTCAACAATTTTCACTTGAAGCCAAGAACTGATATTTGCTTGCCTACATTTTAATGAGAGGTGTTTTTGCTTTTTTTATCACCCATCTAAATGACTCATTGCCTGTCGCAATATTCTAAAACGAGAATGAAATATCACTCATAACTGCTATCATTCTTGGTTTAGTATTGCTCATAAAACTTAATAGAAGGTCACTTAATCAATATTTTAGTTACATATATGATCGGTATCCAAGGTAACGAGAGTTCGTAGTCATTAGGATAACACGAAAACTGTGAGATTTGGGTGATAAAAATGGCAACATGCAAAGCGTGATGTGAAATGAAACGTTATTTTAGAAGGTGAGGTGTGCGGGTAGCTAGCGTTTTGTGAGTGTTGACCAAATATTAGTTGACTGTACTTTTATGAGGTTTGTTGTGACTAATATGCAATTAGTATTACCAGGTTGACAAATAAGAGTTAGATTCTGCGACATCGTGAACTATATGTGTGCCTTTATGTATTTAACTGTATTCCTTTATTCAGTAATAATCATGAATTGGGGGATTTCACAATTAGTATATATAGCGTAATAAGTACTTACTTACTAGTAATATAATAAAGAACCTTCCTAAATGGATATGCAGCCCAAGCCACCACCACCACCCACCCACCCACCCCACCCCGCACAGCCCAATCGACACAACACGCATATTATGAACTTGTTGTAAAACCGACAGTTGTAATAAAATTGCTGATATTTGTAATACATTCACGATATTTGTAATAAACTGACAACATTTGTAGTAAATTCTGTGAACGAGAATTGTCTGTCCAACCAGGTCACCCCAATGATACAGTGGGCTCACTATTGGGCACAAACGTGGTTCACATCTTGCTTTAGGACGTTAGCCATCCGGAAACGAACAGCAGCTGCAAAGCAAGATTCTGTAACTTGCAGATTACTAGCTAGCCACTGTACTCGAACATCATGATCATAAAACTATAAATAGATATGTTTATCTTAAAGAAATAAGCTCTTAGGAGTCATGCATATTTATGATCAGTATGCAGCTATTATGGCTAATTCTACTAATTCTGACCCGTAAAGCAATAGTGTATTAGTGAAAGATCAATAGTCTAAGAGCTGCAAAGGAATTTCAATTTCAATTGATATTTCTTGGCAATCGAGCGAACATAATGTACGGTAAAATCATGAAAATACTTTCCAGGGCCTAAAGTTGATGACAATACCTGCTACTTCCTTCGCTTACATGATCATACCAGCTGGTATGAATGTCCGAAAACTAGGCCATCTCAGAACTCATTTAGACTCTTCCGTTGGTTAATACGCTATCCGAAAAACCCATCAATTAACGTCAGGTGTGGCCATTGTCAATGCGAAAATAACACCTCAAGTGAAAGGAGATTGATGAATAACCATGGCATGCCAGTTCCATTATAGCTTAATAAGTAGTAATTTGAACAGAAAGTGTACTTCACCTAAATTTGGGTTAATGTAACATCATATACATAAATGCAGCGTCAACGAAAATATACAAGTTTCCAGAGTGGTTGTACTGTCTATCATTGGCAAGTTTATAGAATATACTTTCATTTCGTCTGATAAGTGTCGGTCATGGGTGGGGATACACAGAAGTATGACATTATAACTAGGTCATTGTAAACTTGAGAACACACGTTCATCATGCAATCAACCCTCTTTACAACTCTATTGTTATTTCGTTTGTTGATAATGAAATTATGCGAGGGAGAGAGAGAGATAGAGAGAGAGCGAGAGCAACTGACAGACAGACAGACAGACAGACAGACAGACAGACAGGCAGACAGGAGAGACAGACAGACAGACACAGACATACAGACAGACAGACAGACAGACATACAGACAGACAGACAGACAGACAGACAGACAGACAAAGACGTACATGCATACTGTCATGTTCTAAAATGAATTCGAAACCATATAATTTCGTACTAGTCTATGTTGTGCATCTTTCTTCTCTAGGGACTCAGTCAGCCTTGAGTTGAAAGACGAAATACGATAAAGACTGTTAGTTAATGATGCTTCGCAATTGCTTTCAAGAAGGAAGCCTTAGGTTGTAAAAGACATTTCGCGTCCTAAATATACGTCCAATTGCTTTACAAAGGAAGCCACATGCACAGTTTCAAGTCACTGAATGTAACTACTTTTCCGATGATGTCATCATCATTACGCTATCTGCCAAGTGTTCTTGTTTACATATGAGGTGGCAGGTGAAAGCTCTCTACATGACGTTACGCAACAGTCAAATTAAATTGTATAAACACCCTGATCGCTAGAGGGCATAGTGCAGTACCTGTGAACCACACGTACCTGTGAATGCGAAAGAATCGTACTCAGATGATTGCAGACATGCGTACTAGGCATCCTACGTACGAAGCATTTCACAACCTTCATCAATACCTACGCACGGATAAATAAATAAGCAGAGGAGAGATCTAATCGCTGTCAGTGTTGAAGTAGTGTGTTGCCCTGGAAGTCACGTACACTGTTGAAAGCAGACAGCTCAAAGTATAAAGTTTCCGTTACATGTTTGAAGAGTTGTTACGTCTTTTCCAAGGATTGCACAACGCCTGTACACGCTGCCTTCATATTTTAATAGGTGATTAACAAACACGACTTAAACCCAGCAAAGGTAAGCTTAACCAATTACATTTTCTGAACACTTATTTACCGTGTTGAGTCTCAAAGCCTCTCAACGATAAACATTCATGTACATATAACTACTAACACTTCGAAATGTTAGTCAAGATACGGGTAAGAAATGGTGATAGAGACATAGACACGTACGTACCTTTATTTAATGCGACAATTCTCATGTTGCATACACATGACAAATTATACAATGCGCTAATATTGATTACTAATCTAGTATAATGGTCGCTATACCCATACTATACAATTGCAGTTGAGTGGCATTGCTGTTAACGAATTATTATACGTGTGTGTGTGTGTGTGTGTGTGTGTGTGTGTGTATGTGTATGTGTATACATGCATGTGTGTATGTATGTATGTATGTGTGTATGTATGTATGTATGTATGTATGTATGTATGTATGTACGTACGTACGTATATATATATACGTATGTATGTATGTATGTATGTATGTATGTATGTATGTATGTATGTATGTATGTATGTATGTATGTATGTATGTGTGTGTGTGTGCGTGTGTATATATATATATGTGTGTGTGTGTGTGTGTAGTCGGTCTTCATATATACGATCCTCTAACATCTATACAAACTTATATGCATAACATGTACATCATATGCGTATACTATTATGCATTTTCTTTAATATTGCGTCGACTTTTTAAAATGTATCTATATTTTTTTTTGTCAATTTGATATACAGAGATATGGTATATGCACTATTTGTTGTAACTCTTTACACAATTTTCTCGATTTTGCTATTTTTTTCTCGAACACTTAAAAAGAATTTAGTGTCGTCGTGAAAAACTAGATGGGGTCGGGTAACCGGAACCAAACAATTTGTTTTAAGTCTAAGCGGTATACTCAAAGGAAAAAATTAAAATTAATGATTGGATAAATTACAATGATACAGTTACTTTAATACTTTCAATATTAATATATGCAAGAACATACTTTAGAGTGGGCTTATGGATCAATACATTGCAAAAAAAAAACCATAAGTACAATGTACAAATATTTTACATATTTTTTTTAAATAATTATTTGCAATGTATTGAGTTACAAACATAGTTAATGTTGTTTCACATTGAATTTATAAGTAAGAAGCCATGATAAAATTGCTTTGTAAATTAAAAATCCAAAATAAATAACCGATCCTCATCCATATGACCACTTTAATTCAAATTGTGTTTTTTTTAAGATGCTTAAAACCTTTTACTAATATGAATATAATGATGAATCATACGAAGAGTTTTAAACATGCATTGTATCAATAAATCGAATGATTAATGGCTGCAGGTCACGATGCAAGCAAGAAATTCAATTTTCACTTTTGAAAAAAGCACTTTATCAATTTTTTCAACCACATGGAAAAACTTAACCTTTTTTATTTTTACTTAGTGATACAACAAATCCTCTCAACAAATGAAATTCGATGCCCTTTTCTCATAAGTCTTTTAACTATTATTATTTAATATATTTTGATAATTAAATTTCGAGTATCACTAACGACCTTTAGTAAACATGTTTGGCAAAATTGGTATGACTTCAGAGATTAAATATCTATCAACGAACGCACTATTTATAAAGTATAAATATTACATATTATTGAAGACAACTGGAACTTTGAATTTATAAGATTTAATGGAATCACCGGCAGCTGTAACCTTATATAGAGTAGTCTCCCTCGCAGATGAATATTTAACCTCAAACTCCATGACAAGAGTAATACTATAAAAAAACTAAAATTTACTGAATGATAAGGCACTTTGACAGTCGATGAGTGCTACATCTGAATACAGTGTGTGGAACTTTTCGTATTCTGATGCTCACTTTATTACACACCTAACACTCTGGACACAAACAACCATAGTCGTTGACAACTAGGGTAATATTCCGTAACAAGTAGGTATCGCAACAAGAGTTAATGAACTAAATGGAAGACCAAAATACACGAATGATAAAGTCCTCACAAGTTAGACAGTTTGTTAGGATGCATGTCGTTGGGATAAAATAGTCTGACTTCGTTTGTTGAAAGGTCGACATTGTAAAAAAACAAGTTTACTTCGAATCAAATGTCGTCATGTATATTGAGTCTTAAGGTACTTGATTCAGTTAAGAACATCTTAAGAATCTTCTAAAAACGTTGTTGACACAAATAACTTTATCGTGATTGACCCTACAATCGTTGCATATATGGGGTGTTTTATGCAACTATAACCACCTTGCCTACGTCACACTAGTATACAAATGTCTTTACGCAAGACGGCATTCACGGCATTTCAGACTCATATATCGATTTCTGGGAGTGCCAAAATCAATATTTTGGCAAAGTTAAACACGTGACCAGGGAAGTCAGACATGCAATATTAAACACATTCGGTTGTTTTAATGGGTGTATTTTAATTCATTTGATAATATAAGACCAGGATTGTATGTACTTATACATATTGATATGCAACAGACGGCGCCAAGGGGGTACTTGACTCAGAGCAAAGAGTGCCGAGATGCAATTATTCTTTATTAATTCAGATTAAAGCCTTGTAGACTTAAGAAAAGGGAAGACTTCAGAAGGCAACTTGTATAAGAATCATATAACAGTCATACAAGATATAAGATATAAAAAGAGTAGTAGTCATAATCTAAGACGAATTGCTGCGATTTTATTTCCGTAATGTCTCAACAAGAATGAAACATCTGCCAGGTTGTCTGCTTAATGTGGAACTCGTCCACAATGCTCATGACGTTATGACTTATATCAGAATGACGTACATATACCCCATTTGGCAACAGCGTCGCTATTATCATGTCATGGTGAATTCTATTGTTTATGCCATTAAGCAAAGAATTTAACAACATTTCAACATCAATTCGATTCTAATGCAATTTGTTTAAAAGCTTAGAGACTCCAATGCAAGCAGTCACGTACTTTCTGCATTTTTTTTGTCTCAAACGGAACATATTTATTCGTGATTATGAGATCAATGCAGTAATCTGTAACGGTAATATATTAAGTACTTTTGATATATATGGTTAGTTGACGTCTGAATGGTTTTTGCCTCAATTCGTAGACTTTCGTGGGTATGTGTGCTCTGAATGTAAATCAGTATCGACATATGTAGTACAACAACTATACTTCATAATGTAAATGAAGCAAGAGTATTAGTAAGTAATATCACTTCTTACATTACATGTTTCAACAAAACGCATGTTATGTCGTGTGACGTCACGTGACGTCATATCATGTCATGTCATGTTATTCAATATTGTTTGGATAGGAACATCTAGGGAACATGCTGAGTGGATTAAGTTATTCTGAGTGTAAAATAGTACGCTGTGAAAATTTCTCCAGGCAACATCGTCCTTATATATTTTGCCAATGTATCTAAATATAAATGCTATTTTTAAAAATTAGAATATATTTTCCACAAAATAATGTTTTCTGTGGATATTATGATAATATTACAGACTCTATTATGGACCGTTAAGTTATCGGCTGTTATTCGTCTTGCGCTGACAACGATGTCCTATATTTAGGAGGTAATAGTTATCAAAGAATACAAACACGTACGGCAAAATTCATTTTAAAACCATTATTGGGGTCAAACGACCATCTTTCGAGTAAACTCTTTAAGTTACTCCTGAAAGTGTACCTTTTAGTCAGAATTGCACAATGCAACCCTTTACAATGCAATAAATGGGTGGGTTGACCTGAGCTTAAAACGACAACAGTGGGTTACTCAAACACCATTCGACATTACTGAATAAAATTCTTGCTGAGCTTGTGTCCAACACCGTACTGAAAACTATTATGACAATTACATGAATTAAAATGATGGAAACGTTAATAAAACATAGTCAATCTATCTAGATACGCTTCATATCATAATTATCATGAAAGACACGTTGCATTTTGTATGAAATGTCGCCCATCTTTTCAATCAACATATGACCTTTATTACGACACCAGTTTACACCAGTCATTTAGTAACCTAGCAACGTGGATGCGTCCCGAGAGACATTAATATTGCCTTTCGTAAAATTTAAAATACAAATTGTATATTAATAGTCTGCACTGTGACAATCAAGAACAACATCAAAAATGTGCACTGCATTTTGAAATAATATTTGAGCAAAGGGGTAGGCCACGTGTTTGTGGCTATTGTTTGGCATGGTGATACCGTCATACTACTAATGGTGGGTCATGTGTACATTGGTAATATTCCATATTTTGTTTGACAAATGGTTAAGATTCAGTTTTTAAATTGCTAAATTTTAAACGTAGCCACAAGATCCATTAATATTCCGCAGAATTCCTGATCCCAACCGCTCGATCGATCGATCAATCTGAATAAAACAATCAAAAGGTAGATAGATAAAACACCAATTTCCTCTCTAACGTTGAAAGTTACTTTGCAATCAGAAAATTCACGAACATAAACATAAACATTGTGGTTTTTTTTTTTATTTCATATCTGAAGAGGAGTGGTGTTCAATCATACAATCCTATTGACATACGATGATATCATTTTTTTACTCCTCTTATACATATAATCACATGCTATGGCAAAATTCTAAATAAAAGAGATCCAATTAGCTTAGTGCATCATCGGGGAGAGTGGTGTGTCTTGGAGTTCACTTCGAGCTGTCATGAAGTTCCACCTTGCGCTGACTCTGATACAGACTGTGATTACAACATGAGCAGATAAGCTGTACAGAACAAAAGCCAGAACGGATGCAATTTGTCGCTTTTGCATGTCTCTTGCAAAGGGAGATGCATAAACATTGTAATACTGTAACAATTGTTGCACATGTTTGTATGGTATATAGTTCGTAGGTAATGTACAGTCATGATATGATGCAGGCTTTTGTTTTGTCTGTCAAAATTATGACAGGGACGAGCACTGTCTTTCATGTAGTCCTTGCTTTTAGTAAACCAGGCACATGCAACATTGCATTACATTGTACATAAATCCACTCTGCAAGAGACAGACAAATGCAACATTGTATTACAATGTATACAAATCACCCGCTGCAAAAGACATACATATACAACAATGTGATTGCAATGAACATAAATCAACCTCTGCACAAGATTCTTTTGATTCTGCACAGCTTACTTTCTTCCGCTGTATTTGTAGATGATTCTGTGAAACCAAATTACAGCAATCAACTCAATGATTGACAATTGACAAATATAATAACACATACACCGATAAATATGTACGTATATATACGTATGCAAAGACACAAATATACATCCAATGCATATAATATTATGAATATATATATATGTATATATATATATATATATATATATATATATATATATATATATATATATATATATATATATATATATATATATATATATATACATATATAAATATATACACACATACATTAATCAGCTTCTACATTTGTCATTGTATTTTGTGTAATTTATGTGTATTTTGTCTCTGTCTGTGTACGTGTGTAGGTATGTGCACGCGTTTGTATGTGTACATGTGCGTCTGTCTGCCTGCCTGTCTGTCTGTCTGTGCGCGTATGCATGTGTGTGCGTATGCATGTTTTCTCATAAATGTACATATATGTGTATGTGTGCGTGTGTGAGCGCGAGCGTATGTATGTGTATGTGTTTGTGAGCGTATGTGTATGTGCATTGTATGCGTAAATAGTGTAAGTTTAGGGAGTCTGTCATTGCAGCAATACATTACACTCTGTCGTGTTAACAAATGAGAAATAAGGATACGGAAATTTAAATGCAATTACATATGGGGATTTTCATTTTATTGTACCCATAAATATGGGGCGGATCGTTACCTGTAGTTTTATGAGGGGTGTGCATCTGCGACAGAGGTTGTAAAATCCTTCAAAATGGCGTTATAAGAACCTCATTAGGGACTAAAATAGCAAGGAAAGCTAACCCAATCGTAAACCAGGAATTGTAGTCGGTCAGAAGATGACGCAATCAATAACATCTAGGATACTATAGAGCAAGTAATATTTTGATATTTTAGGAAGGGGATAAAGATAAAGATGAAAATACACCGAAAATATTCCAGAATCGGAGGCAATATTGATGACATTATGCACATCAAATTTGAGGAAAGGCCGACGAAATTGAATAATTTAGTATATTTAAGATATTTCAGGAAAAATTGAATAACATAAATATTAAAATTTCATTTAACGTATCTCACCATTGATTAATTTTACATAAATATCAAATTTGAGATATTTCAGAAAAGGCAGATAGACTTATAAATTAACTTATTTTGTAAGTAACAATTTTAAGATATTTCAGAAAGGGGAGATGAAATATATGTATATCTCATTTAAGATATTTCAGGAAAGGTGTTAATTTATGTTCATGGCGTTATGACTTTTTGTGGAAATATTTCGAAATTTTAGCGAAATATATAACATATCGTTAATATTGAGTCACATAATGTAAAAATTACAAGTGAGTGATCGGGATGGCCTACAAAGCTTTTTCAACAATTCATCTTCAGATGAACGACAGCTAAAGGCAATTAGAAAAATGAGCTAAATGTACACTGTATGTTAACTTACTGATATTCAAACCTCGTCAAAGGCGCTTGGATACATGATAATCGTTAGAAATGATGATAATTTAATTATGTGCTTTAATCAGCAGTGTTTGAACATTACATGTAAATGTTTTATCAACATTCCCTAGAGTCATATGGGTCAAGATACCCATGTCCTTCTTGTATTGTATTACAAGTTATATTGCAAATGAGTCGCATGGTACAATATATGATGCTAACAAGACGGTGTCATTTCCTGAATGGATACGACGCTTTGCTGAAACTAGAAAGATAAATTAAATGTATATATATATATATATATATATGTAGCTCTCAAAAGTGCCATACTTTTTGATGGTGATTTCAATTTAATTCACTGTCGTTAAATTTCAATACTCTTTGGCCACCGTTCACTGAATCACAACATATCTGGGACATTACCGTTATGATAGGAGAATGACCTAGATATATATATATATATATATATATATATATATATATATATATATATATATATATATATATATATATATATATGCATCATTTTATAACATAAAGGCTATAGAGAAGACTCCCACATACGTATGTATATACGTACGTACGTACGTGCGTGCGTGCGTGCGTGTTTGTGTGTGTGCACGTACACACACATGCATACATACATACATACATACATACATACATACATACATACATACATACATACATGCACGCACGCACGCACGCACGCACACACACACACACATACATACATTAACGGAAATTAACGGTAGATGAATACACTGCATCATACTCTATACTAATACTGGATAAGTGAACCCTTGTCAAAAACATGATCGAGTGCCTTTAAGAACAATTACGAGAATCTATAGAGTATTCCATGGTATGTGATAAATGGATATCACGTAGACACCTGCATGACAAGCGACGAGGCTTGATTAGATATATGATGATCATACGATAATGAAGTATGGTGATTTTGCCAGGTTAATCAGAATGTATATGCGATGGCCCGTAGGTACCCCTCCCCATAGTGTTGTTGACACATTTTCATTCGTTCCTTAGAGGAAGTGATATATTTCAAGATTAGCCAAGTATCACAATAAACATAATTTAGTGGTTATAACATGGACACAGTGAGGGCAACATTATAAACCAGACTATAATTAATATATATATATATATATATATATATATATATATATATATATATATATATATATATATATATATATATATATATATTTATTTATTTATTTATTTATTTATTTATTTACATGTAAGATGTCTATGCTGGAGTAAACAGTACTCAATACACATGTATGTAGAGCGTAATATCAAGCAAGAAACTCAGGCGCCGTTACACAGTGTTTCACGCTGTTGAGTGAAACATACTTGTAGTTTGTGTTTATCTTGCTTGATATGTTATATATTTATTTATATCCGCACAGACAGACAGGACAGGCAGGCAGGCTGGCAGACAGACAGACGGACGGGCAGGACAGGCAGACAGACAGACAGACAGACAGACAGACAGACAGACAGACAGACAGACAGACAGACAGACAGACAGACATACATACATACATACATACATACATACATACATACATACATACATACATACATACATATATCCACATACATAAGCACACGCATACACACACGCGCGTACGCACGCATATGCATGTAACTCTGCTGGCCTGCCTCCTCCAGGTATAAAAAGACAGACAGACAGACAGACAGACAGACGGACAGGCGCCTAGGCAGGCAGACAGACAGACAGACAGACAGACAGACAGACAGACAGACAGACAGACAGACAGACACGAGTTGTGTGTGCGTTCCTCCAACTGTCAAACCACTTACATGTTATACACCTAAGTACATGTATGTGGCATACCAGTTTACGTTCTTACATTTGAATATACTGTATAATCCAACATCTAACGTAAAACTAATCAACTGGCATACAAGCTTAATCCTTCTTTACTAACATACATTTTATTTGCATATCAATCCTACAACTTCACTCTAAGTCGTGTCATGTTAATTTCACAGCTGGGTCGAGATGTCTATAGATTACAAGATATTTTAGTATACAAATCGCTTGGAAAATAATCGTTGGCGGTACAAGTGTAGCAGCTGAGACCAAATGGTGTTTGCGTATTGCCCATTATTGAACGAAAATTAAAAACGTGCTTTTTAACAGTGGGATAGGTTTAATTTAGTATTCACCAGTCAGGGTATATGCTAAGTAACAGATGGTATTTTTTAGTATGAATACTGCGAGACGGAAATCGGCTTGGCATATAAGCTAGCTCGAGCATTTATGTAGATTATAATACAGAATGGGAAAGCACTTCATGTGGAATATCGTTTCTTACTGTATCAGCATATGTGATACTCCTACTTATACCATGCATGCTATATATTACATGTTCTTCTTAATGTGAATTTAAGGAGAAAAGTCTGTCAAGGAGAACCGCCGCCATATGCTCACATGCTATTGGCTATTTTACTTTTATAGTGTTTTACTCCGAGCATAAGCTTAGATTTTGCGCACGTGTGATATGATATTATTTTATCTAAAATAGCACTTTCAGTTATAGCCGTGTGGACTGTATAAGTGGTTTTCTAGATGGTTTCATTTGAAACACAAAAACACATTTATTTCTGAAGTGCATACCTGAATGAGTCCAGTTATATGACCATGCAATGATCGCCACATGTGAAGCGCTATAGACGAACCAGTGTGCACTTCAAAGTTTTGTCT
>NC_135562.1:17176484-17246484 GCF_964340395.1 Glandiceps talaboti | reverse complement strand
CAATTCAAACCCTGTATGTTATATGATTGACAGATTCATAAATATACTATAATAGATGTACTATATGATTACTTTCTACATTCATTGTTTACACCATAGGTTACTCATTATTGTAGTTATAGATGTTAACATATAGCTGATGTCACCGCATTCACCCTTTTAGTCACGTGTTAATGTAATGAATGTTGTACCTTTATGCTAGTCATTCAATTTAGTATGTATCTGTATATTACGTATTTATAGCATCTTTCCGTCATTTCTGTATGACTAGCATTTTGAAATGGCGACGGTTCCGTTATGCAAGGATTTATTCTTTTACGTTAAATATAACATTTTCTCATATGTATTCACTGTTCATTGCGTGCGAAGGCAACGGTGTTTCATATTTCAGGAACGTTTGTGTATCTCCCCCTATTCTGTGCTATGCATTAAAGTAATTAGTACTTGTTGTGAGCATTCAAAAGAAACTGAATAACAGGTTTTTGTAATGGAATTGTGTAATGCCAACACACTTATTCTGAGGTCAAATGACAGTGTTCCCATCAAGAAAAAGGTTGGTTCTTCCCATACATTTGAACATCTTTGTGTATTTGCAAGAGTCTGCGTTTTACACTGAAGTCAACATGTGTTTAAAGTAATGTATATTCGCAGAATGTTTTAAAGCAAAGCAAAACAAACTTTAGTGTTAATGAAAGGACAACATTCCCATTTCAAAACGGTAGAAACTTCCCATACATCCAGAAATCTTTGTGTATTTGTTAGTCTGCACCTTTCATTGAAGTCATTGTGTATATGGAATGTATTCGTCGACTTTCGTAGAATTCTTCAAAGCAAAACAGAATAAACATTAGTGAAATAGAATGACAGCATCCCTATCTAAAAAAAAACGGTACGAAATTGGCATTCTACGCACAGTGCAAATTAATTTTTTTTTTAAATTAAAGAAAAAGAAGTGTTATCCGAAAATAGTGATTATGACAGCTTAAGGTAGTTGCGCGACAGCTACCTTTTGATTGTGACGTCATGATATTTATAAAAGAGTGACAGTATCTACGTCACACGTGAAACATGTGTCGTCTGACATGTGTTCTGATTCAGTGTAATGATGAAAATTCTATCAGTTGTTATTACATGACTCAACATGGCATAAGAACGATAGCAATAATATTTGGAAATTTTACTATGAAACAAAAGGAACAATAAAAAACTAGAAAGTTATAGACTTTACATGTTTAACTCTTGAATAGGTTCTAAGTTGAAACTTACAATAACAATGATACATTCAAGTATATATGTTTTAACGGTGTTGAAAACGAAACTTATATTTCATTCCATTTTCATAACTATTGATTTCCATAACGCTCTAACTTCACAACAAAAATGTACAAAAAAAAACATTTTGCGGCTTTTCTGTAAAGGAGAAATCGAAACCAGGAAATATCACTCGGTGTAAGTGGTGAACGATATATGCAATAAAAAGCACATAAAATCAATTTTTTTAATAAAGTATCACAAATTAACGTTTTCACTCTATAGTCTGAAAGATATGAATGTCTGGGAATCGAATACAGGAAATATTACTTTGTGACTGCTGTGATAAAAGCTTCTTTGCATACCTAGTAATAATACCCCGCGTTCATAATGTTTTGTGTATGAGTTTCTTTTTAATTTCATTTCAATACATTGATGATTAAATCAAGTGCCTTATTCATGCTTGATATCCAAGAACATTGATTTCAGCATATATAAGCTACAAATGATACATGAATTTCATAATTTGGGTCTAGACATGTCGTCGTGCATAAAACATCAACTCTAGTTATATCGATTGCTTGGAATTTGTGTTTCTGTTGGCAATAATGATTGTCTTAACTCCACAAAAGCCATTAATGGGTACCTATTCACAGAACCAATATAACAAAGTGTATCGTGACAAAAACTTGTAATAACCACAGAATCAAGCTGCAATAATAATTTTTGTTATCGCTCCCTTTGAGACAAATACTGTATTGTGTAATGTCAGCACGCCCCCACGCGTTGCAAGCTGTCGTTTTTCAGCCACAAATTGACTAACCATAGGGTTCTTCTCTTATCTATAGTAACTGTTTTTTCCGATATGGTTGACCCCAACACCGAAATGGTCTTCGTGTTAGTTGAACATATGATAGGCGAACTTCAGAAGTACAATTGACTCGCCAGTTGAACACGGTGTTGGACTGTCCTAGAATCGACAAAGTGCGGGCCTTGTCATTTTAAAAAATTCGTAAACATATCGTAGGATGTGATTGGCCACTTGAGTCGTCGATGGTGGCCAATCAGGTAAAACATGTGTGGGGGGGGGGGCGTGTTGAAAAAGAAAGAAAGAGAATGTTTATTAAAGAGGTGATTCCAAAAGATATTACTTCAGCAGTAAGAACCCCTTAAGTTGATTATCCAAAATGACAGCACTAGTGATGCTGCGTTTGATAGAAAAGTGTATGGCACAGAAGTTATCTTGAAGCGGCGCAGTTTGGAACCTAATTTTCATTTCAGACTAAGGTTAGTACACAATGCATGCTGACATTCATTCCGGAAGAAATCTGTTACAGATACAACGTGATAGAAATGGTTTGTTATACACATTTCGAATAGTCATTAAAACGATAATATTTTCCTGAGTTACTAACTCGAATACTGTATGAGTGCTCTACCAATCAGTGACCATTATTCAACATGTTCGAATGGTTAATAATAAGGCTTTCTTCTCTATGAAGCAAAAATAACAACTTGAAAAAAAAACCAGAACGTTACGCATTAACGTACTAAATAAACAACAGGTTTATGGCACCAGTCCTCTTTTTGTTTATAGTTATAACTTTGAACATGACAATTTGCTTTATTCTCACTCTTCGGAAGTTTTCATAAGCAAAAATTGCTTAAATTAAATATCAACAAGAAAATAAAGTTAATTCAGATCTAATTATGGTTTGTAAAGCCAAACCCCTAAAGTAATAACGAAAAGACGTTTTTATTAAAAGATTTGTTACTAATGCTCATATGGCTGTAGCAGCATTTGAAATGTACGTTTACCCAGCCCGCCTCTAATGGCCGTTCATCACATATCTATTGAGATTATCTTTCCGTGCTGCATCTTTTCAGTTTGTAACTAAAAATAAATAAGATGAATAGTGATGTCAATACATCTTTGAGCTTTAGTGATCACTCGCTGCGACCGTCCGGTGCGCATGTCTTTTTCGGTTTTGAGTTTGATTCTGAAATACAAAGGAAATCGTGGTTCTGAACACATGGTGTGTAATCTCAAGGTATTTGTTAATTTGATCACTTTTCTAGTATCCCTTTGCTTGTCGTTTGCCTCCCCTGCTGAGCAATAGAAATACGTTGTTTTGGGGATCACATGTGTACATGCATGAGACATGGTCGACCACTGCGCTTTAACTCAGCACCGAGGAACAAAAAGAGAGGCAAACTGGTAACAGAACAGATAGATGGAACTAAGATGTACCTTTGCATTTCACAATTTACGCGAAAGAACCCCACAAAACTTGTGTGATTGTATCGTCGTTGTTTTACGCCTCTAAAAACAGTGTGCAAACTGAAGTTGTCGTCAGCATGGCTATATGCTAAATTACACTGCTGAGACTAAGCTGTTAAAATTACATTAATACATTGGCCACGAACATTATATATGCATACATTGGATGTCAATTAATAGTCTAAGTTCATTTGAATACACTTTCTCTATCTCAGGTTTGCATTGGTGCCAAATCTAAATGTTTATATCTTATAGACCTTGCGATGGAAACATATAGATGTGTCAAAAATTCCAGTAATATATATATATATATATATATATATATATATATATATATATATATATATATATATATATATATGACGTTTACACATGACCTTTCCAAATTGTCCTGCAAACACTATATATATATATATATATATATATATATATATATATATATATATATATATATATATATATATATATATATATATATATATATATATATATATATATATAGAGTCTGGAAAAAAGGCGGAGACATTCGACTGTTACATTAATTTTCGACTTGTTCAATACAATACCAGTACAGATGTAACTATTTCTTCTCATCATCAGTGTCTTCCCTACGGTGACTGACCACTAAAATATGTTTCCTCGATGTTTTCTTCTGCCTCGAATTATGATTGGGCTCCGTTGACATTCAGCACAGTGGTTCTCTGATCAGGCTACAAGCAATCATGATTTTGATTTTTCAGCCCCAATTTACTTCAATACGCAATCACAATTAAAGTGAGGAGCAACACCGTAACTGTAACTCAGTAGTGAGATTAAAACATTGTGCGGAGAGAGAAAAAAATGATTTCGATGAACACAAAATGTAACGCAGATAGAACAGAAATGTGTAGAGCGCAAACAAACAAACATCGATATCGTGGCTGCGTGTGTGGAGAATATAGTATTGTACATAGAGTTAAGAAACTTGGCTCAGAACCAAGTCATAATTGTAGTGAGAGAGAAAATTATCCTGCATAGCTACAAAAGCATTTCGCGGAGGCAAATACGGATAAGAAGCGAAGAACGTGTCAACACATTTGTATCAATTTGGTCGATCGGCCAAAGCACTTTTCAGTCTGTATTTAGACCTCGTTCCCGTGGCGTCTGCATAGGTTGCTGTACCTGTGTAAGGTGACAACCAAACCCTTCATTATTCCAACTTTCCTAGAATCAAAGTGAAATGGAAAGTAGGTTGACGATCACCTTAATGTATGTACGTGTCTAACAGTTAGTGTCTACGTCATATGGACACTATATACAAGTTTGTGTGCATCAGGTTAATGATAAGGAGTAGTGAAATTTGGCAATGTTTTCTCATTAGGTCAGTTTGTAATTTGTCACGGAATGGTATATTATCATTTTGATACAACATTGATCTTAAATGCGACTTTCAATCTTCTGCTCTTGCCCTGGTCATTTAAACTGTGTACTGTTTTATTTTTTTTATTTTTTATTTTTTTATTAATTAAAGAAAAAAGGTTACAGAGCAGAAAGTACTAAGAAAAGAAAGAAAAGAAATAGAAAAAAGTACTAAACAAACCTACATTTCTTCAAAATATTCCACAAAAACACCCCACTTTCGTAAATGTTAACCTATTTTGCCTTTTGATGTTGCAATTTTTTCCTCAATCTTGTAAGTATATCTAAAGTATTTCTTAAAAGCTTCAATCCGTGGGATTGAGTTACTATATTTACATTTGAAAATAAAATAACGTACCAAAAGAAAAACGAAATTATCCAATACAGTAACATCTTCCAAGATACCAAGTATACAATAAAGTGCGTTTAGAGGCAACTGAGTATGCGCTATTGAAAAATACCATTCTTTAACTGAAATCCAAAACTTGCTTACATACGTACAATCCCAAAAGAGATGATAGTAATCTTCTACAACCTCATTACAAAAAGTACATAAAGGTGAGTCTACAATGCCCCAAGTGAACAATAATTTGTTTGTAGGTAAAATCTTCATGATCAATTTATACTGAAATATCTCAATTTCACATCAATTGTAACTTTAAATGGAAGAACAAGCAAGGTAGACATTGGTATTGGAATGTCAATAATATCATGCCAGTAGCGAACAATGTGTGAAGGGATATCACTGGCAGCAACAGTATTCAGAAAATAATTATACATATCCCTATTAATTTTCTTATCGGACAGACACTTTGTGTTTCGAAACTTAGGAAGACACACTTGTAGCTTTGGAATACCCTCCTTAGCAAGTAACCTTTTCCAAAATTGGGGTACAGCTGATAACAGTTGGTTATATTCATGATTTGTGCAAATATTACCATAAATTCTTGTAAAATAAACAAAAGAATAAAATTTACTTTCCACGTCTATAAGATCATTAACGAAAACAACACCATTTGAAATCAGAGAATTCCAAAGAATTGGTTTGTTATTAATACGTATTTTAGAATTATAACAGATCAATTCTTGACACACGTCATCCTTCGTGTTGACTAATGATGATGTGTCATTGTACTGCAGCCATGCTTTAATAATTTCTTTTAAGAAAGTCGAATGAACAGGGTCCAAGATGCCATGGTCGCAACTACTAACGTTGGCATACTGTAAAAGCGGGCCGACGGTTTTCAAAAGGATATAATTATACCATTTAGAACAAAACAAATTATTATTTCGTATAATTCTCAAGCCCCAGCTAGCTTTTAACGACTTGTCAAAAGCCTCAAGGTCTGTGTACTGTTTTATGCTACATCGCAGAGGTCATTAGCCTTAGTTACAACAGGCACGTCATTTTTAGTACCATTATTCGAAAGAAGTATAAACTCAGACTTGTCAGGCGAGTGATCCCCAGAGAGTCGTTCTCACTTTAGACTTGGTAATGTATTGTCGTAGAATTCATTTTGTGAGGCTATTCTAATGAAATTCTCGTGGAGCCATTCTAATTTACCTAATGTATATTCGTAAAGACAAAAAGTATCTATTCTGTGACATTACGTATATGGAGACGTAGATGGTGTTTATAGTACAAATCTTCAGTCCTATCGCTATCTGTATGGCGTTTATAAAAGGTGTGGCCATCCCAGAAAAAGTGCCTCGGTAAAGTTGGAAGTAGAGGTGCATATCCGGATGAGAATTATCGTGGAGGTTCATGGTGTATGAATCTGGTTTGATACTGAAATACAAAACACATACAATAACTCAACATTCTGGCATATATATTTGACATATATCTAGGATAATATATGTCAAATGTAAATTGATGAATAATGATGAAAAATAATGATTACTTTTTGACAACGATGAATGTATGAGAGTAATTGAGCACTAATGATGTTTGGACATTTCATGTTATTGTACATGATGTTGATTACTATGGTACATAACATTGACCATTCTCCGCCACACAAATTAAATACATACATACATACATACATACACACATACATGCACGCACGCACACACATACATACATACATACATACATACATACATACATACATACATACATACATACATACATACATACACGCGCGCACACGCACACACAAATTCCTCCATCTATCCATTCATCTATCCATCCATATGTTGATATATTTGGGTTGATTATGTATCAAGTATACTCCCATTTGTTTTTCTCATTTGTTTTTTTTATGCTGTTCTCTTGGTAATCGAATTAAATCCTTCTTCACGTTTCTCCGTTTTTTCTTCGAGTTTTAAAGTCTTACATTCTGAACTCTATTTTTGCAGTGTATACGTTTTAATACTGTTATCGGTTTTTTAAAACCTATTCCCAGAGGGAAGGAGTCAATTAGACTAATTACACATTACTGATTAACGTCTTAAATTACAAGGACGTTATAATCGTTTTTACTTATTGCAAGATACTATACGAGGGTGAATGTCATTAATGGCAGTTTCCTATTATCCTGTTATCATTTTATCTAGGTGGTAAAAGATACCTTATGTTCTGAAACGCTTTATTCTACTAGTTTGTTTGGGGGTTGTTGGGTTTTTTTTGTATGTATGTGTGTGTGTGTGTGTGTGTGTATGTGTGTGTGTGTGTGTGTGTCTGTGTGTGTTTTGTTTTACAATTTATACTGTCGATAAATACAAAATGTACTATTTATCGGTGCACTTGTCAACTCAATAATGATTGATAAAGTAATTATCATGTTTACATAGCATTGCCGGCTAATACCGGTTTTGATAATTTACACTACAGTTCATACGACCGTAACGGTTGAGAGATTGACATCTTATATTGAGTTCTTCAATTGTGGATATCCTATTTACTCTAAAAACGTAAAGTAGTACAGTATGTGTAACATTTTTCATTTCCAGTTAACGTAAATAGTAAAGCGCCACTCCAGCAAAGGTATTCATAAACTTTGGGTTCTGAAGAGTCAATTCATGATTTCTCGTTGCATAAATTTTGCTCGGTTGTTAATTAAGAAACACCAAATTGAAACTTTTTTTTTCACCTCTGTCTTTCTTCCAGTGATTCACTATGGAATTGGCTTACATGATTATTCATTAGATGCACACTGAATATTCATGGCGCCTTAGGAGCCTATTTCCCTCATTTTCTAAAGTCATATAAGAAAATAACTTCATATAAAAATCCATGAATATTCAGTATGCATGTAATGAATATTAATGTTGCAATGGCGTATCACACAAAGAACAAGAGAGGTGAACAAATATTTCAATTTGGTGTTTCTTGGCAACGGTGCAATAAGTATGTGATGTGCAATCATGAAATAATTCCAGATCCCAAAGTTTATGACAATACCCTTTTTACTGGAGTGGCTTTCCTCTGTAAATGTACGCTATGGCCAAAATATGAAAATGATGGCTATTTGGAATGTTTTGACGTATATTTCGAGCACCGTAGAACCAGTGATGTAGACACGGGTTGGCGTGACGTTAGAACGACCAGGGGTACATTTTACTGTTTAAAGACAATACTAGCCGTGGTGAATTGAGCGTGGTATAATGTTTCATACTGACCACATTTACACAGCTTCTGTACAAGTTTTACCACGATGGTGGGTGTCTCTTTTATGGTACATTCACAAAACCCCGCTCCAACGGTTTTACTACCGGCTCACTGTATGACTGATGATGTCAACACATTATAGTATAATACAAAGGTTATTAATGTAATAAAAAGTGGTGTGTCGTAAAACGAAGTGTGAGTTTGCTAAAATATTGATAGAGAGAGAGATAAATATCCCACAAATTAATAACTGGTTGTAATGACAAGTCTGTTGTGTATCAAATTATATCCCGTCAATATCTATTTGCTACACATTCCATTTATCTTAATACGCATAAAACAGAGTACATCAATTATTTAGTTTCTTTTAATCTTCATCATACCTAGCATTGTTGTATGTATCCCCAAAAGCCACATAAAGCATCTAGATATTTATTAACAACTCAGCAGTTTGACAATAGCTGCCAAAGGGTGCACTCAGTTAGATTGGTAATACCGCGTGTTTTACGAGGATAGCTACTCGTATTTTAGCATGACCTTTTCCGTAATTGATTTTTAGCATTCTTATATGGTATTGTTTATTTTTTTTCTCCAAACCAAGCGCCCAACTTACTCTTTCAAATATGTAAAACACTATCTAGCTAACTATCTATCTATCTATCTATCTATCTATCTATCTATCTATCTATCTATCTATCTATCTATATAGCTAGCTAGCTAACTAGCTAACTATCTAGCTATCTATCTATTCATTTACGACGGATAATACCAGGTAATCACTCAATTACAAAAAAGACGCAGCTAATAATACAAGACTGGTACATAATACATGACTGGTAAAAATGAACATAACTGGATGATCTGAATAGCATATATAGTAGGTTAATGAGAAGGGCGTGGAAAATAGCTTAAAGGATATGTCCTGGAGGATTGCAGAGTTCTGGAAAATAATGGACAGTAACATGTGCACCGTCTCCCACGGGTATCCGTGAGTTTTTCTTTTCATATTAAGAAATATTTCTATATATAACATTCAAATGATTATTTATTAATGGATACATTGATTGATTAATTGTTGTCTTAATTAATTCATATTTTGTTGACATCTAAAAGGTCAAGAAAAGCATAGGAACTGTTGTCGAATGTCTATATTGCACTCCTTGTCATTTGTTGTATAGAGTCAAATATATAAAAAGGTGGGCAACAAACGCTACGTGCAAATATGCATCACAGAAACAAACACTTATTTTCAATAGGTCAGTGTTTTGCAGCGAGGGTGATATTTTCCTTGACAAATACTCAATAATCATACTAAGGCATGACATTTTTGTCTTCATCAATAAACCATTTCGATTTTGTCTCACGTACGGCAATTATCTCGCACTGTAAGAGAGCGTTCGATATCGTTGTAGCCATGATTAGACCGCCCTCTCTGTCAGCTGCCGATGGCGATATTAGAGTCGCGATTATTTCGATAAATGATAGCTCTTAACCACATACCGATATGTGTTTCAAATTCTCAAAATGTGCATTCTTATGAAATTTTAAACTCCGGGCTACTTAAGAGTCTTATAACCTTAACTAGCATTCTGCAAACATTTTAAATTGTAATAGCAAATTAAAATTCTGTAGCCTCACTTTATAAAGTGTTACATATCTCAACAACAACTTGAGAGAGTACAAGCTTGATCCGAACGCATCTCTGTATTATAGTTGTTTCATCTGAAGATTGTTACTGTTTTACTGTACTGATCGAAATGTTATTCAATTGTCACTTTTTCCCTGTCATTTTTGGTACATCAGTTACGAAAACCGTTGCTATGACGTAATTTCAGGTGTAGCCAAGAATTGCACATGTATAAACCTAGCAAATCAGTGTGTGAAATTAAGGGAAACCCAAATGTCGGTCGTAAGGACACATAGCGCGTAAAATTAAAGCTGTCTGTCCTTCCCGTAAGCTCTACATGTTGGTCAGATATATCGTACAGAAGTATATGGTAACACAGTATTCATTAAACAGACGTGACTTCTTACAGTTCTTTTCAGAAGCTTGCCCAAACTGTTAAACGAACTATCAAGATCAGTGAGCCTGATCACAAGGTTTCATGTTGAGATAGACACACAAAAAAGATGACACACAAACATCACATACACACAGTGTGGACTCTTTATTTAGTTAATGATATAAACAGTAACTGCACGAAAGAAACAGTTCAGTTGGCTGCTGACAATGGATTTGGTTTCCTTCAAGAAATTATTCCTCATGTCTATTGTAACTGTAGTAGTATGCATGCTGTTACTAAGTCAGAAGTCAGAAAAAATAAGTCAGAAAAAATTCAAAGCAGCAAAAAAATGATAACATGGAGTTCGGTCATCTACTTAGCCTGAATTATTCAGTGCAGGGACATCTGCTTTCCCTTTGATCTTTTTTTGATGAAGTTTGTTTCATATTTTTCAAATTCAAATTAAAAGGCAAATAAACAAAAGTATTAATTAATTACCTGAGATTACACAAATGCTAAATATCAACGTCACCTTATATATATATATATATATATATATATATATATATATATATATATATATATATATATATATATATATATATATATATATATATATATATATATATATATATATATGATATCAAGACCTAAATCTCCTATCTGAAAGGAATTCATAATTTACATTATATATTCTCTTGGGTTTTACATTCTGTATCAGTCAATTGTCGTTAAAGGTATTTTACGTATTTAGAGCTCCTCTCGGGCGATTCGAAATAAGGATAATTGTAATATCGAAATACAGTTATACAGTTTCGTTATCTATTTTTTGTTCAACTTGCTCATACATGGTATAATATTACATACACGTGATTTTCAATTCTGTATTTTGAAGCTGGTTATGCGACTGAGATGAGACGTTATACAGCGTTAATCTTACACAACAACGGGCTGAAGTTGATATCTAAGTAACTTGAAGTTCATTGGATTACTTTTCATTTCTTTTTGGTGGATTAATTTATTGTCGACAAATGATTATTGGCGGAATTTAAGATTATCATTCTTTACTTTCTTTTGTTACTTGAAATTTCTTATTCGTCAAAAGGGCCGACAATTTCACAAAATTGTCTGTCCGAAGTGTTATTAAGAAAATCTCCAAAGCAAGGACAAGCATGAAGAGAGTTGCATTTTCGCAAATAAAAAACGTTATTAAATACAAAAATTCTCTCTCCGACCATAATGGTCCGACATACCGCATCTGCCTCAGTAGGTCAGTTTCAGAACGGACCGAAAGACCGAACTTAACTTTGTCCATCGCTACTTATGTTATATGGATATATAAAACCAATCCCGTACAAATACAAATACAAATACAAATACAAATACAAATACAAATACAAATACAAATACAAATACAAATATAAATATAAATACAAACACAAATACAAAACAAATACAAATATAAATACAAATACAAATACAAATACAAATACAAATACAAATACAAATACAATGATTATAGAAAACATATAATGTAGCACATGTCCCTCAAATGGGTGTTGTCGGCCTGGTTTTTTTTTTAGAATCTTAAGTGAATTATAAAATCTTTATTTCGTCGCTATGATTTGATATCAATGGAACCGAACAAAAGCCTGTTATTCAATTATGAGAAAAGTCAGTCAACATATTTCGAGCTTTTCGAAGAGGTTCGCTGAGGAGTGAAATTAGTTAAGGATTCAAGCCTTTTCTGTAGCCATTTACTAGTACTGCCGAATTTAAAATAAATCTTGGGTATGCGAGTCTGATTCGTAAGATTCTAAATAGCCAACTCTGCTTTGTACAGTTTATAGCTACAACATCACTACTAGCATATCTTAGGCGTTGTGTTATTTAGTTTTTGTCTTGAAATCGCACGATCAATTCATCTGTATGATAATTAGTAGTTGGATAGATCAAGGGACAGACAGAAGCTAAGCAATCGGATACACGGATAACTGTCCAGAGAGTTGCGGCATATTTTAGCAACATCTGTTCCACTTACTTTCTTTCGGCGTGGTTTCCTTCTCCCTTGTAACTCCATCACTCATATTAATCCCATCGTTGTAATGCAAAGTGTGACAGCTCATGAACGAACACAAATGGATAATTCGTATTAATCTGAAAATGGAGACTGTGTCTAAAATCTCTCATGAATCATCATTTGGTGACAATCAGTCATTCGAATATTTGCCATAAATATAGACCTTGGATTCCAGGGTTTCTGCCCCAATCATTGAATAGTCCTGTAACTTAGTCCTGTCTTTCTGCATTCGAACATATTCAATTTAAAATGGCCATTTGGATGAGGATTGGGTATTTATCTTGAATTTTGATTTTGTAAAACAATGTGACCATGGCTAAATGAATGTGAAATAACATATGCCAAGTCCTTATTTGTAACTCAATACATTGCAAACGATTAATAAATGTGTAAAATGTTTGTTATTGTATTTTCCATACAATAACAAACTTACGACACATTTTTAAAAGCTTTATGTATTGAGTTGCAGGCACAGACTTGCAATGTTATAAATTAAAAATCCCAAATAAACAACAAATACTCATCCATATGACCATTTTAAAAGTCCATGTATATGTGGTAAAAAATTTTACTCCATCGATTTGGATGCCTAGTATTTACGTCCACGGAACGCGCCATTCTCAGACTCGTTGCTGACGCCCCAAACGATAGGTACATTTGTTCATATTCTTTAAGAATATGGCATGTGACGATATTCAGGGAATACTGTTGACTGTCCAAATAATATCATGTTTAACTTGTCACAGATTGCTTCATCAACAGCACACAGTCTCCTTCCGCCATACATCTCTGTTTTATCTATAGAACGAGCTGCTTTTTACAGTTTTAATTACATGCTGAAATTTCTTATTACATATATTTTTTGCAAAACACAGCAAAATTATAGAAAAGGCCTTTCTTAGGAGGAAAACCAGGTTGTGCAGACCTAGCCAGTTATTTATAATTTATTTATTTGACCTTTAACTTGTTATTTTGCATTTATTTATTGAACCTAATGTGTTTTTCTTTAAGTTCACATTTAAAATTGACATATACGTCAATTTGGGTTGGGAGGTTTCATATTCACTTTCTTGCGAGATTGTACTATAGAGGTGTAATTTAATACATCATGTCACTATAATAAACCAATTACTTGCTTGCTTGCTTTCCTACCTACCTACTTACTTACTTACTTACTTACTTACTTACTTACTTACTTACTTACTTACTTACTTACTTACTTACTTACTTACTTACTTACTTACCTTACTTACTTACCTTACTTACCTTACTTACGTGCAATAGGTAGCTACAGTCTTCGGTGAAATGGAAGTGCTCCGTTCAGGTATAGAGAGTGTAGTAGAAAAATGGATATCTGTATTGTAAGCCAAAGTTATACACTGAAGACAATCGAATGTAAATCGATAACTTGCTACTGGCAGAAATCAATAGCGAACCAGTTATTCTGGCATAGCGTGCGAATAACACAATCAAATACATGTGTACTAATTTTAACTTAAAAGAGCCACATGGGTATTTATTGTAGTACTTAATTGATAAAAAAGTTTTACTGTGTTTTACTTGAAAGTATAATGTAAAACAACATATAAGGAGACCTTGTTTATTTAAAATTGTTTAGTTGCAATGTTTTGAATTAGTACAAAGATGAAATTACTCTATGTTCTTTCATATTGTTTTCAATTTTCTTTCAAGGCGTAACACTTAGTAGAGTTGTTTTGAATTTGATAATCCAAAATAAAATAAATTTCTCATTCACTGTTGATTTTGTTGTCGTTCAATAAAGGATGTATACGTTTGGAAATATGCATTTATTTTGAATGACTGTGAAGTAACTGATGACGATTCCGCGATAGTAAGGAAAAATGTCAATAGTTATTAATATTGCAGACTCCTTCACTTCTTAAGCTTGTCATTTAGGAGTGATTTTAAAATTGCTATTTCTGATTGTACGGTTATTCTCATATCCCCTAGTGACTTATAATTCAAAAGCAATCTCGTCGAGTCACGTTTCCTTTCGATGTAACAAGCCCCCCCCCCCATAACTAGCTTATGTTGATATTATCTCTGACGCTAAAATTTCTACCAATGTTTTAATGATATTCAAAGTTATTAACGACCTTTCGATTTCCAATTAATTCAACATCGGTTACTTAGGTTTCTATTCATTAGGTTAAATTGATTTCGTGTCAAAACAGCGTTTTTTTGTAATATATAAAAGATACCACGCCATGTGAATATAGATACTTAGTTATATGAATTTGAAATATTGTCTTTACAGAAGAGTGTGAAGCCTATAGCCCATTGATACACATTGTAACATGCGGCGATCTCATAATTAGAATGCAGGCCTAAAAGCGTCAACTAATCATCGGCTCTCGAAAGAAAGAAATTGGCTTTTCATCTTCATTTATGTCGGCTGTCAATTGCATGTATCTTCAATAACTAGCCAATTCATTGATGTATGCCGTTAATGATTTCCGTGTATGCAACTATTTCACGGAAGACGGGCTCGTCTAATTGAAGTCAGATAGGTTCTACGTGTACTTCTTCAGATGACACCATATTGGCATACGTTTAATTTCAAGAGTTTGGCAAACAAGCCATTTGGATTTCTGGTGAACGTCAAGGAAGGTTAAAGTATGTATTAGTGTTCACGTCGACTTAGTGAAATGTGATATTACGTCCTAAACCCCTGGTGATCCTATATGTGCAATGATGTGTGAATAATATAGAAAACTATGGATATGTGGATTATTTGCCATATGGTGGTATTTAATATGGTTGAAAGATAGTGGCAAGGTCAAGCTGCATTTTGAAACATGCATGTACGCTGTATGTATGTGTGTATGTATGTATGTATGTATGTATGTATGTATGTATGTATGTATGTATGTATAACATTTATTTGACAACATGCCATCTTCCTGTAAAACTATCTGGGCATTAAAGTCAACGTGTTTGTAATCTAGAAAGGTGTCTTGTAAGAATAACTCTGAAAACATATGCACAAAAATATATAATGACATTTTCATGTTACTTTAAATAATTCATCACCAATTCGGCCTTTACAGCTGGACTAGTTTATTGCAGAGGTCATGATAACTATTATGTTTTACGAGGATATTCAGTACGATCAAGCAACCAGACAATCAACACGTTAATAATGATTGCAACTCTACCCAAAGACAGTCAACTCCCTGTACATGTATGTAGTCCATCGAGATGTTGACAAACAAACAGAATCTTTCGTATTAAAGTTGGCTTTAGGGTATGTCAGTCATTCCTTCTCGCCATGTATCCCTTACATGGCAGGAAAAACATGTTCCTCTTTTCCTGTTTTTCTCCCTTCTTTTTCCTCAATTATTCCATGAACAATCGATTCCACATTTTTCGCGTTTTGAAAATGTTATAATTGATATCTAGAGTGCAGTGAATTAATTAGCACTGTAGTCAAAGAAGAGCAGCTCTGACGTCACAGAGAACACATTAAACATTCACGCTCTGATACGTGATTATATCGCAAATGTCAAGCGTTCTGTATATTATTTTTTTATTAGGGTGGGAAAATTAAATGTTATAGCAAACAATTCGCCAAAGTGTTGCCTTTGTTGGCTTTCTGAAGTGTGTTAATTGCAATTACTTCATAATTCGCTTCTTAGAGTAGATTTACTTGGGTTGATGCACGATGGAGACACATGTGAAGCATATCTTAATTTTTTTTAAATAGTAACAACCAATCTGCGTCTTTTGCCATATGTACAATTCATATGATTACTAAACAGTAAAATTATACATAGCACTCAATCGGGCATGACTCTTTAAAGTGGTTATGTTATGTTATATCATGTCATGTCATGTCATGTCATGTCATGTCATGTTATGTTATGTTATGGTATGTTATGTTATGTTATGTTATGTTATATCACATCACATCACATCACATCACATCACATTGCATCACATCTCATCACATCACATCGCAAAACATCAGAAAGCACGGCATCACAGAGCAAAGCATAATGTGATATATAAGTAAAGTAATGTAATATTATTGACATATTGACTATTCGCAAGGATAACCCTCGGGAAACATAGGAATCTGCAAAATTTTCCACCTTTTTTTGAAATAATTACCAGCTTTCTGCATTCCATATCTTTTCTCACACAAGGGTTGTAGCAATTTTGTCTCCTGAAAATTGTAACTGTAAAAGTTCTGAAGTTTCTCCCCTACTACTTCACTAACAAAAGGTAACACCATTTCTGTCTGCTGTGATAACATGCACGCATGCGCAAATGACGTCATCAATCATCAATATCTACTACAAGGATTTTCGCTTAATGAATATGAACCACAGGAATTCGGTAAAGCTGACGCCTCCAACTTGTCATTTTTATTATATATATAATACAGAGAGCGAGATAGAGAGAGAGAATGGGAGGGAGAGAGTGAGAGAGAGAGAGACTTAATTCAAAAGAATATTATTATTCTTTTGAATTAAGTCTATAATGCTCTTCTATTAATATTGAATCGAGCACTCTTCTCTCCAGTGAGACACTTATACTTATATGAATATATAATATAATGTATAATAATACTATAATATACAACACAACACAACACAACACAACACAACACAATACAATACAATACCACACCACACAATACAACACAATACAATACAATACAATACAATACAATACAATACAATACAATACAATACAATACAATACAATACAATACAATACAATACAATACAATACAATGATATGTGATGCCCCTCCAAGCAGTGAATGACATCAAAGGTGGACAGTTATCCTCCTATCGGATTTGGGGAATTGTGCTTAATACGTATTAAGCATGATATTATAATATTTTGATTGGGAACAATTTTTATATTCAATCCTTTATTTGAGTGAAATATTTGTAATCTCTTTCTAATTTTCAGGCAGCTTATTTTAGAAACTAATTGTCTGTATTCCATATGGTCCTTTCAGCAGTAATGTGTATGTGGCTTAGGTCAATATCTGCAAATTTGTATTGAAGCATGCAAGAATATTCTTCAAGATGTTAGAATGTTGTTAGGGTAAGCAGCCAAGGATGTTTTTGCAAAGCTGTCCATGAACCTACCCTTCGTGTAGCGTCTATGAGCTGTCAAACTGTTGATGTGTGAAAGTATGCAATTGTGTATTTTAAGCCGTTAAAATTTGTATATGTGTAAGTATGCAATGATGTTTGTATAAGCTGGCAAAATAATGTGAAGTGCAGGAATGTAAGGATGTTTTGTTAACTTTTAAAATGTCCATATGAATTAGTATGCAAGGAGGTTGTGTAAATGGTCGAACTGTTTATATTTCTTTTCATGATTGGTTAGATGGTTTAAAGTGTCCCATATCAGTTCCCGTCATGTCATCGGGATGGACAGTACAAGTAGCCAATGAGAGGATCGATGATGTCATCTTTTCAGTCAACTGGTCAGAGGTTACGCGCGTTTGTTCTTATATCCATTACTCCACGCCTAACTTCCTGTCTACATGGTCGAGCACTTCAATGGTCAATCGTACCCTCGGCGTCTATGGTTCGTGGCTTACGGGAGTTTTCGGCGTGGCTGAGCTTTTAAAATCAGGGTAAATATGGTACTCTTCTTTCTCAGTTTTAAATTTTGACTACATGCTGGATAAAAAAGAGCTGTCAATATAACTTTTTAAAGGATAAATTGTCAAACTGAACACCTCTCAACACAATGCTACTTGATTGGGACTCGAGACGACTACACTGTCACTAGTACACTGTCGATAGTCGTTCGTTCGTGCCTTTTTTGCTACATTTTATCTAAAACGAAAGTCGTCGCATTGCTCCGAACCGGAGCAATACTATAACCGATGTACTGATTATTTCGCAACATCAGAGCAAGTGCCAGATAGGCATTCACAGTTTCCTATCAGTACGGGTGTATTCAGTGCTACGGAGCGAGGCGACGACTAGCACAGGCAAATGTGTATATTATCTTTTATAACTGGCTAAAACACGTAAGGTTGTGAACTAAGGAATAACATTCTGTATAAACAAAAAACGTGTTAAAGGGTAAGATTTCAATTGATTGTAATTAATGTAATTTGTTCTAAATTGATCGAAATATTTTTGTTGAGAATATAAATTCAAATGTGGGTACTATTGTGACTTGGAAATACTAAGAATCAATATTTATGCTGATAAAACAGTGATATGGTATTTGGTGAAAATAAGTATTTTGTACCCATTGAAACGATATTTCCTTAACATGTATTAGTGTGAAGAAATACTAATCAGCACACTTATTTGGTTGATGTTCAGGGGTTTCTTGTTTGTTGGCCGTGACTGACAATTAGTAACAAATCACCTGATTTGTTCCATCACATCAAAACTTTAATTTTATCTCATATGCAAGACTTTGCACGCACACCTATATTTTTGTTTTGTTTGGAAACAGTTTCCACAATTGTCCCGTGATATTATTACTCAGAAGTGATTTAAATTGAAATCAATGTCTAATTTAAATTTCTGGTTCTCTCTTGTCAACAGATGAAAAATTGCACATTTGTACAAGATGAAAGTCTTCCTCTACATAAAGTCAAATGTGAAGATATTGACTGACATGCTGAAAACTATTTATAGCAGGACCCAGGACCATTGCAAACAAGTGAACTTCAATACATGTTACAAAGTGTAAACTGAAGCAGATGATATATTTTATGTATTTATATATTTTATTAGCCACATATATATATTACATATTCATTTTTATTTATTTTCTCCATGTTAAATAAAGTATTGAAAATACAACTGCAGAGAGTTGTTGTTATCTTTCACATTACATCATTTTACGTTTATCCAAAGCTTGACAGTTCATGGCCCCATGAAGTGTTTAACTTATAAATGAGCCATAAGAGTCTTCTCAAAAACGAGTCAAGTTTGAATGAATCATCAACCAGATACTACTTCAATAGAACAGATAAGCCAATCATTGAGGAACATGTTTGGTATGGTAATATCACAACTAAACTTTGTGGTACCTACATTGGTTGTCATTGTTACATGAAATAGATTGCACTAATCCTGGTATATGTTACAAGGACATAGTCAAGATCAACCTAGTAAATAGTCCAAGCTAGAAGTAGACAAAAAGAAGAGATTGAGTTTTGTGTTACAAACCACCAAATATGTACAGGAGTTTGATAATGTTCTTTCCTGGAGAAGATTTATGAAGTGAGTTGAAAAACAGACTGTCCTTTTGTAAATGTATCCATATGGGACTGTTGTGATCACAGCAACTTAAATTTTAGATTGAAGGTTTATTTCTACTATCTCAATAGTGAGAAGGTCATCGACTTCCTCGTACAATTCAATGTGTTTTTCTTTTTTCGCCTATTTTGTTTCAACAAGTTTCTTGTTTACTTCTAATCTGGATTCATCAATAGCAGTTAGATCATGAGGGTTGTCGACTTCCGGATGTAAATCCATCTATACACTTGTGGGACAGTCACAGAGAGCCTGATAGCTATAAAAACAAAAGAAAAGAAAAACATTTGTATGGATCATAATAAAATATAACCATGCATACACAGCAGATAAAATTAACTAGAATAAATTTATAGAAATAACTAAGATGATACACATTACAAAATGACATTACTCAAAGTAAAATTCTGTTAACTTTGGAACTCGGGCAAATCTGGTAACATAATGTGCTGGGTATGATGGTTATCAGAGCACTATCAACCATATCTGTTGTTGTTGTTGTTGTTGTTGTTGTTGCTGTTGTTGTTACTACTATCAAAATTATCACATCTTGGATTACATTTTGTTTTATGGCCTGGTTTCAAGTGCATGTTTACTATGTCAGATCATAAGCAAGTGACACAAAGTAATAATAAGATATTGCAGTACGTGATATCGGAAATATGTCTCACATACCCTCTTACACTAGTCTCAATTTTGATATCTCCTGGCTCGATTTGCTTTGGCTCTGTGGATGGTGCTAGTAAGACTGACGATGATGCTGTCGGACGAAAAAAAATTCATTAGTACTCTATAGACCAATATTGAAAGCAGCTGGCAAAAATTGACACAAATAATTTATCTGTAACAGTTACATTGTCATTACCTACCAAGTGTCAACATATGATTACATTTACGATTGTATACACATGCTTTGCATATGATGTACGTCTACGTCTACGCATCTAATCCATTTACTCACGCATATATCCGACGATCGATCGACAATGACCACACAACACAACGAAGCTTTCATCCACTATCACGCATGTAAATAAGGCTTACGTTACCGTGATTACGTTTTCAAGAAATTCGTTTTAGAACTCAGATAGCTATTCCCTCACCAAAACAAATCTACTCCAAGAAAGTCAACAGGCGCTAGGCTGACAGTGACAAACAACGTGTCACACATAGTACACAGTGTTGAATACGTGAACACTCTCGCTCTGATCACCGAGAATTTACACTGCTCCCGAAAAAACGCGCCCCATCGCGCCCCATTGTCCGACAAAAAATTATGACCCCTCGTTGTAAAGCTTGGAAAATCCTCTTTCAGACTGACCACAGCGATATATGCAAAGGAAAACCTCTAAAAAGACATTTAGTCTTACATATGTACCCATGAACTTAGCACGGACTATTGAGCAAAATCTGACCTCGCTGCCAGACAGATCAATAGGTCAAAAAGGGATGATAACTCGTACGAGCTCGTACTTACCGCTTTCAGCAGTTGCCATCTTTCTTCGTACGTCGTATATAGTGGCACGTGTGGCATGTTTACATCCGAAAACTACCGAATCTTTTAAACAAAGGGCGAAACTTCTGCCGACAAGTTCCGAAGACTTGGGGAAGAATGGCGGTGAGCCGTGCTCATGAATATTCATGATATTTCGTGACGCTGAAAGATTCCAGTTCACTGAATGGTCGAGCGTGTGGCAGTGAACTGTCCATCCCGATGACATGACGGGAACTGCATATGGTGTACATTATCATCAAGTTTGCATAATGATATTATCTTTTGTTTCTATTGACACATGACTCTATATTTGTAGAACGATAGTGTACATATAGTTGTTAGTGCATTCGTTTTGAGCAACAATACCACGAAGGCAATTGGCGCATATGGTAGCATCGTTCGTTCAGGATAAATGACATGTAATTTTTTATTATAAATGACCCTAATGTTGTTAAAAAATTCTACTAAAAGGTTATGTTGTGTTTATTAGAACGGATAAAACTTGTCTACTTGTTCACAACAATATAATCGGTGTACAATATGTTTAAGTGTGTTCGATATGAACAGAAGAGTTAGAAAAGCCACATTCACACAGTCACCGTTTTCTCCATATACTCTTTTAGTGAATCAAATGTTAACGGAATGCAAATACTACGCAGATTTGATCAGTTATTTCAGCAATGTCTAGATATACGTTGCCGAAACGTGTTAATCACTACCCACCGTAAATGACAATTTAGGTTTCCATCACAAGTTTTTTTGATGTCACAACCTGACCCAAAAAGCATTACAGAAGTCTTTTATGTATATCCAGCACATAAGAGAAACGCACTTAGCAATACCGTAGAATACAGAAAAAAATCGTCGGTTTTTCCATGAGATTAACGACCCTTTTGCTATATTCCTGTTTGATGGGAATATCCAGCGAAATGACAAGGGGATCATCTCCGCTCTCTAGTTGGGATGACATATGTTGCCTTATGACTTCAATTTGAAGTTATTAGTTTGTAATGTCTTGAGCGTATTAAAAGTATGACATATGGATCACAGTAGAATGTATCGAAAATACCATAATTTGGCTCTGTGTCGAACCTTTAATCCGTCATGACGTCAAATCATGAGAAATTCACCACAAACTGAACAGACAATCATATACATGCACACCACTTTCAGCAAATTCAACAACGATTCCCCAACACATGTTGTCTTGCATTCAAATCATATTTATGCCGACACAAATTGATGTCACATTTCTACAGAGGATGAAAGTTTTCATGATTTTACAGAAAATGTGAAAATAAATGATTACTGTTAAAATATGAAAGTATGTATGATTGAAGTAACGTTATTAATTTTATGCACGCACGAAACCACCGCCACCAGTTTGCAAATTAGATTAAATAAAATGTACGGGTAGGATGATTACTATTCACCTTATTGTAATATTGGACATTATTATCAATTCTACGTTCATCGCACCCTTGGGTTGTCACTTCAGAGCACCAAGGGATTTGGGAGAGTTAAACCAGCCAAAACCCAGAGTATGCTGAGTAAGTGGAGAAACATTTGATTTCGGGGTGGAGGTGGAGTTAGTGGGTATGTAAGCGACATTTTTCCATATGCAGAAGCAATGCAAATTGTTTTTCTCAGTTACCAATTTTGTAACGTGCGGTTCGTAACTATACCTACATAACAAATGGTTCACAGCTAACTTGTTCTGTGTAAGTAGCAATAAGTAACAGTTTATAATCAATGTTTCTGCTATTTAAATTCCATGTACACAAGAGAGAGTTGGAAAAAAAGTCCATGAGGAGCTGACTGATCTGACTGATCACACAAATATTGAAAATATAAGCGCCGTCTAAGGCCTTCAGAGAAAAAGAGAGAAGCGGATTCCCAAATCTGGATGATTTCAGCACATCGCAACGAATTTTATTTAGTTACTTGTAGTGTCATCACGGTTTGTTTATTTTTTGATTAATCACTTTGTTATTGGCAGTATAGTTCAATAACTTATATTTTGACGACACTTTTTTAATTAACTATGTAATGTTAATATAAACCTTTTCCCTGTATTATCTTGAAACAAATTGGATTTTGAGTTGTTACAATGCCGCGAGCAATGTGCCACTTCTTTTTTAGAAAATTTAATCAACCCATTGAAATTGCTGGTTATGACAATAACAGGCTTTGGGGCCATGGTTATAAGTATACACGCATCCAATTGTATTGACGGGATCAGCTTGCGTTGATTGCTGTTTTAATCCATATAACATTCACTCTCACATACTGCCTACATTACACTGCAATGTCAAGAAAGGACACAAAATGCCATGTTTGCATACTCTAAACAGCTTTTATGTATTAAGACTCACCTGGTGAACACATCCCAATTGTTCCAAGACTAAACATACACAGTAATCGTTACACACATCTCATCAAATAACAACACATGCCGAAATATTTTTTTTTTAAAGTTACTCGTGCGATAGCTACTGCGAAGTGTACTACAACTGGCGGAACAGCGCCGCTGCATCTGCTTGAATCAGTTGAACTATATATAAGAGGAGACTTCATGCAAATATAAAATATGACAACTAGATAACTGATACAAAAACAACAGCGGTTGCCTGTGATGTAGGTTAACGTAGCAATTTATCAGTTTGCTGCTGTATTTTGAATTAAACAAACACCTGTCACACTCGATATTTACATTTTATGAATTGTAGCATTCGTACCAGTAAACACGATAGGTTCCGGATCCCATGTTGTTTTTCTTTTGACACGTTATCGACACTAACTTCTGATATATCTTGCACGAACTTTCTCTTATCTCACATTTCCACAAGCAAGCTTAAGCAATGCACCGGATTTTATTCGGGGGTTGTAATTTCTCTTTCGTTAAATACTCAAGTGAACTGGCTAAGGGAGCCTTCAGTATTTACAAGGGGGGGGGGGCAGAGGAAATCACACATGGTCTGTTGAATAAAACATGACCCTGACCCCATTCTCCATTTGTAAAAAGCGACCCTCCCCTTTGTCCCATTTTGTAAAACATGACCCTCCCCATGACAATTGCATATACTGAACGTTAATCAATATTCACATTATATGTATACATACAAAATAAATGATTTTGACTCTGTATTAGAAAGCAATATTTGTACATATAAACAGTAAAAGACTGGCTAGTTACCTTTCTCTTATAGTCATACACAATCTAGTTAGTATCTAAAATGTGCTTTCCATGTTGTGCATACTCCGTACTGACCTGGTCTCTCGTAGAAGTTCCCTGATATCATTGTTATCGTCATAACCTTCACCTACAGTATTGCCACTTTAATCTGACTCACTGGTACTACTTGAGTCAGTACTTGTTTCACTGTCCGTGTTCTCTATGACATTCAAAACTAAATCGTCATCATCATCACTGCTACCATCACCATCATATTTTAACCAACATTCACGGACAGTGTGAATGATAAGGTGAGATGGTACACTCAACAATATGCATCGTTTTATTAAACAATTTTCCAACAATATATGTAGTTTTATTTTTTGTATTTTGGCATGTAAAGTACTCGTAAAAATAAATGTTGAGTGCTCATCTCACTTTTACATCTCAAAACACCCCTTACCAAAATCAAACGGTAATAAGTATGCTTAAAGTATACTTATTCTATACTTAAAGTATACTTTGGAATGTCAAGTACATTTCAAGTATACTTAAAATATTCTCAAGTATACTTGAAATATAAATTTACAATAATTGAATGTTCAATTTGGTCACAAAACTACGGATTGTAAAATGTGACCCTCCCCAAACATTGTAATGCAAATATGACCCTCCCCCAAGAACAGGTTTGTAAAATGTGACCCACCCCCGAATTCCTCCAGCCCTCCCCCTTGCAAATACTGGAAGCTCCCTAAACATACAGTCTATGAGCTGAATACACAATGTGGAATTGTTATATATCATACAATGTAGGTACACAGTGATGCTATACAGTTAGCCTGACAAGCGGTTTTAACACACGATTCGGCTGATAGATTTAGGTTTTAAAAAAAAAATATTTAAAAAACAAGACATTTCTAGCATATTGTTTGTGTTTAAGATTACAGCATTTTGCAGTAAATCATGTTTGTAGCTATCCAGCTCTATGGAACATATATTTCCTTTCACAAACAGTAACCCGTTTCTTTGAACATTTTAATCCGAACGACATTCCCGACGACATTGTGTCTTTGTTGAATCGACGTAATTAGCCAATGGGCCCATTGGTTACAGCCTCGGGTTATCCATTGACATAATGAAAGCGCACGAGTCAGACAGGCTCGATAATTTTCTTTTCGCTTTATTCAGTTGAAATAATACCATTAGTGGTATCTGTGAGCGTGTAGCAGAAACCCGTATGAGCACATAGCTCTGCAATTTGCCTGACACATGTGGCTGACGTGAAGTCAAACGGACCGCAGTTTAAACTAGAAAGAGTCAAATTCTGATGTGGTAATAAGGTTTAATTTCATCAGTATTCATCAGATTAAGTTCGTATGCGTGTTTGCTGTAGCTGATACATGCGACTAGTGTACAGTATTGTGAGCGAGAAGACCGCCTGTAGTGCATCTAAGGACATAGCCACCTATATCACTGTGAGTAAATATCATTTGTATAATGAATATGTTATTGTCAACTTTACATAGCCTCTCTTAACATACTCAAGTCATGGGTATTTTTTTCAGAACTTCTTAGACAGACGACAATTTTGAATTAATTGCAGGCATAGTGGAAATTGAGACCCACCTGTCACTGTACAGTACTGAGGATATGCAAATACATGATTTTGCAAATAACTAATAGTGAAGTAAAATAACATTTACATAGGCTGTAATTGACACTGGCAGGACAATGGTGGAGTGTGTCTAATGTAACTGTCTTTTCAACATGTCATGGCAGCAACACATTGGTTATATGACATACGCGTGATGAAATTATAAACTGTATATTGACTGTATTTCCAGTTCTACGGTTCGTTACACTGCAAAAGGAATCATATCAATAGAGCCCAAGCCCGCAGTGTCGAACGAGCAGCTTGAGTTCAGTTACACTGAAGTATTGCCAAGTTACGATGATGATATTTGTCGTGTAAAATAACCTGTGAATACATCAATTTGTACTTTTTTTATGTTAAAATGAACAGTGTGCATTTTACTTTCAGAAAAGATATAAATAAACATGCAAATGTTGAGAACTGAGCTTATGTAAATGCTGTGTGCATGTTGTCATATATTTACTTAGTCAACAGACGGTAGCAAAAATAGAATCGATGACATGCAAATGTGTGCACTTTGCATCTACAGGGCTCCAATTACCTTAATTGACATAGAACGACACACCAGTGAAAGAAGATATGTCTTGTCAAACAAAGTTCATTTGCTCATCACTCAAGTGAAGTCATTATCAGTAGCTTTGAGCCACTCCAAGAGTGTTTTTTTGTGAACTGTTAATGTTCATTCTCTTTACGGAGTTTGCTCGTTATTCTCCATCGATCATTCCCCTTCCTAATTACGCATTCTTTTCTAACGTTAGGGGGTTCTTCGTTAGGGGTTTGCTTTAGATTTGAGTGTGTGTGGAAGGGGGGGGGGGGGTTATTGGCAATATATGCAATATTCTAAACCACTGCGGTTTATTCAAAACAACACATGGCAATTCATCACAAGCAATATGCATTGCACAAATAACACATTTGTTGTGAAAATCACTCTTAGTAAATAATGTATGAAACATTTCGTTCTCGTGTTCACACTTCGTGTAACTGATGGTTGTAACTACTAAGACAATACTGCGAAATGGCCTTGAGGGACTCTTTGTGCTTATTAGCCCCCACGCTATACACAGATGTACGAGCAACGCTCAGAAAATTTGACACCAACTGCACTGAATCTGATCAATGGCCAATTGCAGGAATGTTACCAGTATTGAACAGTAACTCCATTGAGATAGGATAGCTTTCCTTATCATGTACAAAATACACCTTACATCTCTACAAGTAAAATGTGAGCGCACCATCTTTAAATTAACTCCCCACCCCACCCCTCCTTCCGAAACAGAGAATATTAAACTAATGTAAATAATGATTGATAGGGCATAACGCTTTCGCTAAGTTCCAACACACACTGTCAGAATAAATTCTTAATTACCAGATATGATATACCCCTTATGTGGTAAGTTTCATTAATTATTAAAATGATTAATTATATGAAATTAAAAAACTTTTATTAAGGGCAAATGCTCTTTGATATAGTCAATATAAACAATATATTATGTGAATTACAAGCATGCATTCTTAAGATCTTGCCTAATTACAAAATTCATTATTATGCAAATGATTTACTACTTTATAATGAACATATGTACAAAATCATTATAGAACAATAACAACATGCTTTCGTAATATATATATATATATATATATATATATATATACAGGTTTTGAAAATTTGAACCAAATTATATGCTATAGACCCTACAGAACTGTTTCGTGAGGTGCGTAGTCCTCACTCATCAGGGGTAGAATGGAATATAGTATCTGCGTTTCCTTACCACGAAACAGTTCTGTAGGGTCTATAGCATATAATTTGGTTCAAATTTTCAAAACCTGTATATAATTCGCTCTACTACCCGTATTGAGCACTTTTATGTGGTTTTATCTACATCCAGTCAATTATATATATATATATATATATATATATATATATATATATATATATATATATATATATATATATATATATATATATATATATATATATATATATATATATATATATATAGAAATTGAGATTACAAAAAGTAATACCCAACGTTTCTAGAAAGAAATTATCTTAAAGAATTGCAACATGTCTTTTTAACGTGCTGCTGTTCAATGATTGGTTATTTACAGAAATACCATGACAGTATATGGAACAGAACAGATGTGAGAGAAAATGTCGATGATATTAATGATCAAGTGCAAGCGTCATTAAACAGCGGATTTTAGCTGTGTCCCAATACGGAAACTGTACAACCCATTTTTATTCTTGGAAAATGATGAAATGTTCTTTAGTTATCCAAGTGTAATCAGAAAATGTAAGTCAAAAGACGACATATGATAGAAGACTACATTTTATGTCATATGTGTCTCGGGAACGGAAATTAACGGTAGATGAATACACTGCCTCATACTCTATACTGATACTGGATAAGTGAACCCTTGTCAAAAACATGATCGAGTGCCTTTAAGAACAATTACGAGAATCTATAGAGTATTCCATGGTATGTGATAAATGGATATCACGTAGACACCTGCATGACAAGCGACGAGGCTTGATTAGATATATGATGATCATACGATAATGAAGTATGGTGATGAAGCCAGATTAATCAGAATGTACATGCGATGGCCCTTAGGTACCCCTTCCCCATAGTGTTGTTGACACATTTTCATTCGTTCCTTAGAGGAAGTGATATATTTCAAGATTAGCCAAGTATCACCATAAACATAATTTAGTGGTTATAACATGGACACAGTGAGGGCAACATTATAAACCAGACTATAATATATATATATATATATATATATATATATATATATATATATATATATATATATATATATATATATATATATATATATATATATACATGATGTATATATATATATATATATATATATATATATATATATATATATATATATATATATATAGTCTATGCTGGAGTAAACAGTACTCAATACACATGTCTGTAGAGCGGAATATCAAGCACAAAACTCAGGCGCCGTTACACAGTGTTTCACGCTGTTGAGTGAAACATACTTCTTAGTTTGTGTTTATGTTGCTTGATATGTTATATATTTATTTATTTATATCAGCACAGACAGACAGGACAGGCAGGCAGGCTGGCAGACAGACAGGCGGACAGACAGGACAGGCAGGGTGGCAGACAGACATACATACATACATACATACATACATACATACATACATACATGCATACATACATACATACATACATACATATATACATACATACAGAGTGAGCAATCATATATATTCACACGAACATGCGTACTTTGAAGTTGCAAGTACATGGTTTATTTACATACCCACCCGTTGGTTTGCATTTCCTACTAGGCTGTATTCATCATTTCAACAAACAAAAAACCTGTTTTAAGTACATCTTATTAAAGATGACTTTTATAAGTATCATTTATCTGTTAGAAATATGACCTTAATTTCCTGTGAGGATAGGGAGCCATTGAAATAATTACAAAAGACTTGGTTTAAGAGGTATCGTTAACAAATACATCAATTTATGTCATCTGTATTCAATTGTCGTGTAAATCATGAATAACACACTGGAATTCAATTCTCATTGATCAGTTACAGGGGCAATCTCACGTACGGAAACAAACAATATTTCACTTGTTTAAATCTTTAGATCTCAAGGTCAAATTACTTTTTATTCCACTTTTTATTTTTACTTGTTTCAAATCAAATGTGCCCACCTTGCCTTGTTCACACGACAGTGTTCCCCACCTGTAGAGAAAGAACATAAATTGTTCCATACATCCGTATTCAGTCTAACTCGTATTGCTATCGCCTAAAGGACTTGTCCCAATCTTTGGTCAGTTAATATTTTCGTCATTAGAAAGCAACCCTAAATCTAACGTCAGTGGACATATTTATGAGCGAGTAAAACAATCAGAATTAATCACCAATATTCTGTGTACCTTGTTGTGTTATGTATTCACTTTATTTCGTCGATGGCTGTGATATCATATTACTGTACGTTTGCTACTTACGACCGGGATCACGATACTGGAGTCACCTTACCAGTATGCCCTTTAATGAGTACATGGCAATGCGTGTTTAGGAACAAACACCACAGCAACACTCTCAAGATGTCTTCTAGGCAAAACTGACTCTGGTCGTGGTTAACACTACGTTACATATACTAGTGAATCGCAAAATATTCCTCGGGTTCCCCAAAATTGCGCTACAGATGATTTACTTTATTCGTGAGAAAGATTTGTGGAATGCTTACCTCTAATTACTTGGAGCTCATTTATAATAATTATCTCGAAGCACAATTTTCCGATATATCGTATTTTATTAAATGAGCCATTGCTGCACGTGCACGTGCCATTGGAAATAAAGTCTCTTATACAGTAAATGGCTAAATGGTCAATAAACTAACAAATCCCATAATATACTTAAAGTAATTACATTAAAGTTATGTTTATAGTTTCATGAAGAGGAACTATTACAATGCCTTCCATCTGTCCGCACGTTCATGATACCTCATTTATAGGATTTGCAATATCCAGTTTTATTCAAATCTGGCACAAAGGTGACATAATTATCATTTACATGTCACCTTTTATCGATACATCTGCAAATTTAACCAAATGGTGACCATATTAGGAATTACAAATAAGTATGTATTGACCCACACAAAACTGTCAAACGTAGAGACTCCATGCAAGAATCCTGTATTATCTGATATATCGTTCTGTTCTTTTAACACAATGACCTTTAATTTGAATTTGACCTTAAGGCTCAATTATCAAACTCGAGCTATGCTTGCACATCATAGCACTTTATAGTATATATCTGTTCCTATTTTTTTAAATCATGCCATCATCAAGACACATAGAAGTGAAGTGTTTGACTATGTCTTCTATGTAAACTTGTGTCAAAATTGACCCTTGTCAATCACTTAAGCGAGCTGCATTTATTCATTCGGTTGACAAAAAAAATTCTCCGATCAATTAAATAGTTTTATTTTGGAAATCTTGTTGAGCAATGCTGAGATCCTCAGATGTTTGTATTGTTACGTTTGACGTATTAATCACTATCTTTTTGGTTCTGCAAACTGCTCAGTGGATGGTTTATTTTTACTGTAAACATGCAACGAATAATATTCACAATATCTGAATAGAAATGTTTCATCATGTATGCCCCTTGAACACATCAGTAACGACAGCAAGTCATTGTTGCAATGTTGCGTCCATATGGCAAGCTATTGTTGCATTTTTGCGTTGATACGACATTGTAGCAAATTCTATATATGGCATTGTATATATATATATATATATATATATATATATATATATATATATATATATATATATATATATATATATATATATATATATATAAACCACTGTATGGGGCGGTAGAAGGGATTACTCCCTGTGTCAAAAATGTGTTACAATTACATGTATGACATCACTTGGTTCAGTGTGTTAGATGCAATGTTCGTAGAATCTCTTGTTACTGTGGCTAATGTCTAATCACATGTCGACTGCGGATTTGCATGCAACGTTAAATTACCTTGTTGCCTTTGTTGTGGTAAATTATGTGTTTTCATCAAACCGCTGGTCCCAGCCACGGCTGCTTTACACAATGGCTTAACACATGTAAGGGAAGTTGCATCTAGTTAACTCAACACATAAAACTCAACCACATGGAAGTGCATTTATGATTTTTTCTTCAAATGTAATGTTTGTTCCTGCCCACTAGCTGTGTGGCTGTTTAACCATACATGATATTCTCTTATTTGTCAGGATATGATATACAGTCAAGGAAATATGTAAATGTGCACCGATCATTGCCAACATCGTTCTAAACAGTTCATTTTTTGTGAATCTTGAAAGCATGTTATCATGGGAAATATTGTGTTCAATGGCTTGATGTTGTTGAGATTTGAACAATACAGTATAGAGCAAAGCAAACGAATACATCAAAGGCAAAATAATCTTCTTTACTATTTCTGCAACGCACTTTAGATAGAGTTTTATGAAAGAAATGGCTTGCTTCAAAAGAGTTCATGCATTCGAACCGTATATAGTATATTTGTATAAAAGAATGGTAATTTTCCAGTGTAATCAAATGGCTTAGTGGCATTGTATTTGACTTAGTAACAGTTGGTCAAAATAAACTTAGACAAGGCTCTCAATAAAAGACTTTGGCCATCTGTCACTACAATAGTAAGTAGGGCTTTTATTTAATAAAGTTGAATTTAAAAGGAATTCATCCTGTCCAAATAAAAAACTAATTAGTTAGCCTCCATACAATGTACATATGTAATACTGATTGGCATGTTAAGTATACAATGGTCTATTGTGAGATGTTATCATAACTGTAAATTAACGTACTTAGCATAGGCATTTACCACAACTGATTGATAACGAGTTTCACCACAGACTCGACAGCCATAAATTTAAATGCTTGCTATCTTTTGGTAATGTTTGCCTTTAAAGAAATGATTTGAACATACATACATACATACATACATACATACATACATACATACATACATACATACATATGAGTCGTGTTTTGAATGTTATGTAAATATATAGCCATATAGCCTTTACCACCCAGTAATTTCGATTGAAATACCAGTTATGAAGCATGAGCATATGCCAAACATTAATAAATATATCTTGTACTGTCATATATACGTATGATTCTAACATTTCACACTTAGAACATAGATAATTAAATAGTCAGAGCTTGTTGGAAACCTTTTGAGCTAGCTTATTTGACAAAGTCCAATTTTCACGTATGTCTGTAAATTCTTAGACTATACGACCTTGACCTTGTGTAATGTCTCTGTATACAATTCATGTTTTCACAATTATTTTAAGGCGAATTGCTGGAATATTTTAAAACATTGAGATTATTATCATCAGAACATGTTTTGAAGGGAATTATCTTCAATATTGAATAACATTTCCGCTTGAAAAGGGCAGTGGAGTGCTATTGTTAGTGGGAGTACATATATTTTAATCGATGTATCTACACAATTAATTTGTCACTGCCGGCAAATTGATAAGTCTCGTAATATGATTAAAACTAGAAATTAGAAGGAAAAAAATCGTTCAGATCACAGATTCAAAAATGTATCATTTAATATATTTTGCCAGAGGCTAAGGTTTCAACACTCTTGTATAGAGAATGTGTTCAGATAAGCGTGTCCGTCTTTAATAATACTCAACCTCGTTTTCCCTGCCGAGAAGAACTTAGTTTTACCTCGTTAGAGATATCGCCCAAAAACAGCGTATTATTAGAGGAACCTGAAAAATACCTTTGATATTTACGACTGTAAGGTGGGAAGTCATTATTTTTCAGAAAGAAAAACATCAGGGTAAACAACCATACTCGCTGGTGGCCAAAAGCTAGCTAGGTATTTGTTACATGGGAGAAAAAGTATTTCATATAATTTGCGTAGGTATCTGATATGTATGTACTAAACTGCCATTCTTATTTCTATTTTCCATTAGACAGCGGCTGCAAATTTCATACAGAATATTAATCATGAATTTTATCTAGTCCATCAAATATGAGCCAGATTAGCTGAGGTCATAAACGTTGAGGTCAGATTAACAATAAGTATATGACCATATCGTATGATCATTCTGTTTGATGTAGGGTCGGTGTGTTTAGTTTAACCTGTACACAACTCATTCGATATGGTTGAATTAATCACTTATTCAAAAAACAGTAGCAAAGGTCAAATTCATAGTAGTAACCTAAAGACTAGCAGGTTAAGTCTGTTCAACCACGTAAATATATAAGACATAGATCATCATATATGACTATGTACGGAAAATGGCATATGAGAGAGAGAGAGAGAGAGAGAGAGAGAGAGAGAGAGAGAGAGAGAGAGAGAGAGAGAGAGAGAGAGAGAGAGAGAGAGAGAGAGAGAGAGAGAGAGAGAGAGACAGACAGACAGACAGACAGACAGACAGACAGAGAACCACGCCAGCATAGAGTGTATCTATACTGAGAGAAACATACGTACATGCGCGCGTGCACACATACACAGACACACACGCACACACCTTACTGTTAATAAATTTGGATTCTACTGTCTTGCAATTGAATGACATCCATAGGCCTAAGCTAGAAAGTATTTTCAAATAAACTATCCCGTACTTCAACGTAATACTTGAGGTTGGAAGATTGAAAATATAATAAGAAATAATTATGGAAGAGGCAAGGAAACCCAGTGGTCATTATTTGGTAAAATACAAGCCTACTTTCAATGCTAGCTTGATATTATAATACAAATTGTTATATTTACTACGCTGTCATACTATGCAAAATGCACCTCTTTTCAAATTTTTCAGGAAACATTGAACAACAACTCGTGTCTACGCTCCGGGATTTGTCAAAGATGTGTGTTATGTGTAAAAGTAATCAATATTTTATCTTTAACATGTCATCTTTGCCTGCCGCTTACGTTTAATACTAATGAAAATGCTTGTAAGGTTTGCGTGTTTTCAAGTTATACGTACACATGTCTCACTTCAAAATACAAAATACAGTTGTTACTTCATATCGTGACGACCTATGAATATATGTTAGTATTAATCTGATCACCGGTGTTATAAACAGCGACCTGCAGCGTAAATCCATCAACCTAGCATGACCAATTCTCTAAAACATCATACAGAAACCTGTAATATTATGCATAAAGTTTCCACTCATCAAACATCGAATTTCTTAATATGTGTGAAATGCATAGGTTATTCCGATACTATGATTGAATGCCGAGGCAAAGGTTCCGGGCTACGTGCTCAAGTAGCCATCGGCAGTTATTGATAAAAAAAAACTCTCAGTTATCAGAACTCCTCCATATCTTGATATATGTTAAATGAAAGCAAGACGTCTGCAGCATCGATCGGCAAGCATGTATGATGTGTATACGTTAGGTTTATATAACCCCCAGGTAACCTTACTTCAGTGAACGTGTAATAAGAGACATTATAAAACATTACAGTGGACGACAAAGATCATCACAATTGTGACAGAAATGTACGACTCCCTAATTATGCCAGATTGATGGAGAGAAACAAGATGAAGTATGTGGGCCATGCATATATACAGACAATAATCAAGCAGATGGCCTTGAGGGAAAGAACATACCGGTTGCTAGATAGGACATGCTGAACATATTATGCAGTTGGAATCGAGTGTTTGAAATATGTAATATTAAGTTCCCCTATCAGTCATACACAGAGCATGAAATATGTGATACCGAGAACACTAAATATGAAGATGTGGTAATTTGAAATGAATTTTTCTTTTCCTTCAATATTTTGAATCAGAAAGTCAGAAATTTCCGATTTTTCGGATCATGATCTATCATTCGCAATGCAACCAATGGCATGCTTACTATCTGTCATCCGACCACGTATAGTTTTATTTTTACTTAAGCAAATATAAATCAAATGTTGTAAATACTTAGTCGTGTCCAGTGCTACAGCGTGTAAATCAATGTATCGAGTCCACGGTACAACGCAAATACAAAGAGCAAAATTATTAAGGTACGTATTTAATGGGCGTCGCCATGGTGTTATAAAAAAAACTTTATGGATTAAACAAAGACCTTCATATTAAAGGATGTGGCGCTTGTGCTTTTTTTTAAATTCTAGATATGATTTCATAATCATAATGCCATTTCTACGTCATATACTGAAGTGATCTCAACATCGATTGAGTTCTCTCGGGGGAAATGAAGTAGAACTGTTACAAAATCGTCAAATCAACCGCCTTAGTCGCAGACCTAGTCAGTTTTATTCAGCTTATAAAGATTCGTCATCAGTTTTATTCATTGGTTTTCTCTATCAAGTGTTAAACATATCCCTCTACTTAGTTTATCGGCAGTTGGAATTATCTGGGTGGGCTTGAACGAGCCATGACCCACAGCAGATTCAAACGTTCACACATACGAGTAAAACCACTTTTATTTTTTTATAGAATCAGTATAATCTCTTTTAATCCATAACAATCGACACAAAAACCTTTTAAAGATGTCTTATTCTCAAGATATACAAATAGTATTTTTGCTGGATTATTGGTCATCGATAATGGCAAATAAAAAAAAGGAGATTAACGGATAAACTACTAATTCATCATTTATTGTCCCTTAAGTTGTGAATAACAGAAAGAATCTATAAGGATGTATTTGTATATTTCCTTAAATATGTTAAAATTCAGAATTTTTGTTTGTTTGTTTGTTTGTCTGTCTGTCTGTCTGTCTGTCTGTCTGTCTGTCTGTCTGTCTGTCTGTCTTTCTGTCTGTCTGTCTGTCTGTCTGTCTGTCTGTCTGTTTGTTTGTTTGTTTGCTTGTTCGTGTGTTTGTTTATATGTTTGCATTTTTAGGGGGTAATAACATTTTAATGCTGTCCACCAGAATATGAAGAATGTGACTTAGGTTATTCATGCTGCAATTCACGCGCAATACTAATATTGTATTTAAATAATGTCGATTAATATGCAAATTTAGTTGTCACGCAGACACACGTCTGTGTATTGAAATCTGTTGAAGTCAACATTACGCTACCAGAAAAAAATATACAAGTATCTATTTTGTCAATAAATTATCAGAGAAAAAATAGGGGTTATAATAATGTCAACTAAACAAGAACACTGCATTAACTTCTAAAATATGGCTTCTGAACTTGCCCCCGAAATATTGACACTGATAATTCAAAGTAGGAATTTCTATAAAGAGAAAATCGATTGTTTAACTTTGCCATGCATTTTTAAAACCTCAAATGTGCATTTCATAGTAATAACCACTCTGTTATATCAACGTAGCAAATGATTACATGATCAAATGCTTATGACAGTACGTTACTTGGTATATTGCATTGTTCAGTCATGTGTTTCTTTGTCTGCGATTCATTATTGACGATCAATGAGAAGGTACTAATAGGTCATAATCGCAAAGAGTGTTGGTAATGGTTACCATAACAATACATAAAAATTGAAAAGAATGGGAGACCATTTATCATAGAATGGCGAATACTATTTGTGTGTGAAATGAGTTATTATTTCCTCACTGTGCACAGACTTGTTACATGTTAACTCAAAGGATTTCGCGTGGTCATAATTATTCTAACATCTAAGGGCACATCTGTATTCAATTCTCTCTATTTTCTCAACTTTTGGTAATGCTAGAACTTCTCAAAAGCGAAAATGATTATATTTAACCATGATTGGTAAGCTGTTGTTGTCAGAACTCCATGTCGATGGAATGTTGCCATTTAGCCTAGAGTTTGCGTCAAATACCGTTTGGAATAGTTGCTTTATTATAGCCTTACATTGTTTGTTTAAATGTTGCAAACCTACTTCCTCTAAAGGTACGTTAGGCCCGTTATGTTTACAGCAAAAAGCATAAACTCTGAAACAAAACGTCGCCTTTCTCGACAAAAAATCTCACTAACATCAGACATTACACTACAGTTTTTTGTCTGGCTAGACAAAATATCTCTTTAATGTTGTAAACTTTATTAATGTTTAATCAAAATTCTAAAATCAATATTTCCACATATTATCGTCTGGAGACAAGAACTGATTTACAGTTGTTATATTTTAGTCACTTGACTATCTCAAAATATATCAAAAGAACGCGGCAATCTTAGGTTTACCAGAAACGTATGAATTTGGTGATGATCGCCTATGAGAATGGTAGCTCATGCAAAAAAAAGTGTAACAATTTTGGTAAAGATGGTTGTCACGCCAGACGATTGACGAAACGCTGTTGGTAAGATTTTTCTCTAACCAAACAATAAAATGTAGCAATGTTATTAAGATTGTTGTCGAGCCAGGCGCCGTATTGTTTCAGGGTTTATGATTTTTGTTGTATATGCATTAGTGATCACCGGAATCGATTTGTATCTGGACATTTTAATTATATTAATTTCATATCTTTCTCAACAATTAGCACCAGAATAAATATCGCCAAATAATTTGTCTCCAATATAATAAATACTTAGCTTGTACCAATACATTTAACCATGTTTTTTTGAATCTGGTTTTACTTCATGCCATACTTCAGTTAATCTCTTTGAAGACCAAGACCAGCACCTGGTCGTGTTACATTGGTTGCAGCAGTGGACTACGTTAATGATGGACATGCAAATAAAAGACCTGATGTGTTAGTCTAAATGCGATCCCATGCTTGAACATGGACTAGATAAATTCAACATAAAATACAATATTTAGAGCAAATAATTTGATATTAGGCTTCCGTTTTGTGTAATACAAAAATTAGGCAAATATTTGTTTTTAGCTCAGCAATCGAAAATTATTTCCAATATAGCCTTGTCATAATTACAACCCCGTGTTAAATTTTACGACGTTCGTTCGATTATTTACAAATAGAGCGCCAAAAGTATAAAATTTGACCTTACCTTTTTTATTTGAATGGCAATAAGTCAAACATATACCCATATGACAGCATTAATGTAAAATGCTACCCTGGGCGAATAACATGTTGTTCTAAGAAGTCAATTCATGTCTCCCTCAGTGCTTCCAATCGCCTCTATTCTATTGAAAGGGGCGACTCTACGTGACAGTAATATCACGTTTAATCTAAAATTCAAGGTCTCTCAGATTCCTGTATTAGTTTGACAGATTTATACCTTTATTACTCCCTTTGCCAACCTTCGGGTATTGTGTTTCACAAAAATGGTTAATTCAGTAATGAGATGTGGCATAGCGTATCATACAGCAGCGCCATCAGTGGTGTACCATATCAGAAATGTGTGGTACAGTATGTTTTATAGTCCTCTGCCACTTCACGGTATATAGCTCTAATCCTCTCCGTATGTCACCACTTCATTCTACTAAAGCCTGACAAAGGTTTATAAAGAGACCAGGGTTAAAGTTTGCATTGTGTTTTCATTTGTAGACATCTGTACATCGGGGACAACATCTATCAACTGGTATAACAAAAGCAGCCTCGGCAACGATAGTATATTATAATGTTCACGATAAACTGCTTATCGGCACTGCATCTACTACTCAATTGCCAGTCCTAATCTCACCACAAGAGACGACAGTTGGTTCAGGCTTCGACTCATAAACTGCACACACTGGAATTACATGTTGAGGAATCTGTGTAATTAAACGTCACCAGGCTGTGGATATAGGTGAGTAATGATGCAACACTTTCAAAAGCACCAAATTAAGAAAATGGTGATGCACATACGTTATATGAATGGAGTTGTGAATTACACGAAGCGTTTAGAACCCGGAGATGTTTTGTTTGATCCAACCTCGTGTCAAGATGATTTAGATGTAAATGTAAGCTTTCTCTCCCAAGCATATAGGTATCACCCAATTTTCCACGGATTAGGGTTTGATCTTTTGAGGTGATAATGATGTAATTGTCGACTAGCTCGCGAATGCTTTTATGATGACTGTAAGATTGCAAGAAAATGTTCTATTCTGTATTCATTCAAACTCGTGTGTGGAATGATGGAATTTAAAATGTACTTCAAGTTAAATTTGCTAACATGGTAGTGTGTCAACTTTCCACATCAATTGTTGCCTTAACTTGTTAAATAAACCAATAAATACTAGTCTGATATGTCATAGCACGATTATCATATCTATTGGCCAAAGATACCTACAGTTGAATGAAAACTTTGAAATATGGAAAGATGATCTGTGAGATTCTTGTGATATTCGTAAAGCACTTATTTGTTCAAGCTGATGAATATTTATTCAACTCTTCGATCGTGTTAGCATAGAATATCTCACATCCTTTGTCGGTAGGTTTAACGCCGTGTAGCGATCATACAATACTGTAAAATTAGCTTCTGTGTAACTAGATTCTATGATATCATTTTGCACTTATAATATATCAAATGTTTCAATTGCTGTAAAATATGTGTAGCTGAAATTTGAAATATTGCTTGGTATTTTTTCGTCATTGGGTCATTCGAGTTCACCTTATGGATAGTGATATTCTGTATGCGTAATACAATTCTCCAGGCAAAGCTGTTTGTCTTTTAGTTAGCATCATATATCGCCAATCTTGTAACACAGTGATTCCATCAATAGCAAAACATCAGTGTATAAGCACTGGGCTTCGTTGATGTTAAGTATTTCATGGTAATTCCTAAAATATACTTTACCGTGAATCTTTGACTTACTTTGTCGATTCATTTGTGTGCTATAAGTTCTTTAATTTATTGCAGGCGCAATACCAAGTAATTTTTGAAATTTGAAATTTGACATTCAAGTTTTGCGTTTTTCTATACCTTAATTAGATAAACCACTTTATCTATATACAATGCTATAATGGCTTCACGTGATTCCACTATCATTTCACCAAAACCTGAAACAAAACGTTCTCTGCCGGACACAAATCTTATTAATAGTATTATATTTTATCGTCTGCCCCTCAACAAATTTCTTACCAAGAGTGCTACACTTTATCGTCTGCCTAAACAAAATCTTACCAAATGTGGTACATTGTATCGTCTGCCTCAACAGTAATCTTACTAACATTGCAACCCTTTATCGTCTGCCTCAACAAATATCTTACCAACATTACTACATTTTATCGTCTGCCTCAACAAAATCTTACCAACAGTGCTACATTGTATCGTCTGCCTCAATAAAAATCGTATTAACATTGCTACATGTTATCTGAAAATACAATCTTACCAATAGTGCTACATTGAATTGTCTGGCTCGCTCTTGAGTCAGATGATAAAACGTGGCATTGCTGGTGAGATTTTGATGAGCGAGACAATAAAATGTAGCATTGCTGGTGAGATTTTTGTCGAGACGGACGACAAAAGGGTAGCAGTATTAGCAGGACTTTCGTGGAGCCGGACTATAAAATGTATCACTGTTGTTGAGATTTTTGTTGAGCCAGACGATAAAATGTAGCACTGTACAATGATCCGATTCTTGTCGAGCCAGACGATAAAATGTAGCAGTGTCAGTAAGACTTTCATTGAGCCAGGCGATAAAATGTAGCAGAAATAGTGGTGGTAAGATTTTTGTCTAGTTAAATGAAATTTTATTTTAGGTTCCTAAAAACGACGAAATTAGATAACATGACTAATTCAAAATAAAATAAATAAATTATCTTCAGATAACAACAAAGGTAAAGTCTTGTTCGATAAAACATAGTATCGTGCGCTTTTTATAGAACAGTGCAAAATATGGAACTGCAATTACGTCATATTCGAAGACAAAATGCAATCTGAATTCACTTTCTTGCTTTAAAAAAATCGTCTCTTACTACAAATATATAACATTTTATATTGTTTTAGATTTTTGCTAAAATGTAGTGTATATGACATAATGAATTTATGATTTTGACATAAATTATGGCCCAAAATGAGTATGTCATATTAGAACACGGAAGCGTCATCTGGGTTCAATTTCACGAAAAGAGGGGGGGGGGGGGGGGGGGTAATTTCTAAAAAGATGAAAGATTATGTTATTTTATGTTCTAATGACTTGTGCTACCATTGGCTGTGGTCACCAGTTTATGATCGTGACATTATATAGTACAGCATGAATAACGCCATATTTGAACGCAGAAAGTAATCTTAACTCATTTGCCCGTTTGTGTTTCAAAGAATGTCATCTATATACCTATGTAACCTAATTTTGTTTCTATATTAGTATATATAGTATTTTATTTGCCACAAACTCAAAATCATATCAACATAACAAGAGAGAAAGTAAAAAAGACAGTGGAATAAATATTACACATAAACTGATGGATGAATGCAGAGTTTATGGCTGGACCACAAAAATAGTTTGAAACAAACTAGTCAAGTTTGTGGCCCATACTACAATTGATTAAACAAAATAATCAAAGTGACTTTTTGTACTAATGTTGTAGTCAGTACTGGCTATAACATCGTTAACGGAATGTTTTTGGCAATAAGAACAATAGTAATATAATGCGAATTTATAATGCGTCTTTCCCCCTGAGAGCTCACGGCGCTCACAATTATTAACCATGGCACATATCAATGGCAGCACAACGGCCATTTATACTTTGTGAACTCCCTGGGGAGCATACAATCCATTGCAACCTCTATAAGCGCATGGGATTAAAGCATTCACCTGGCAAGCTCTATCCTACCAGGTCGCCAATTATATAGCTGGGTTGACTGAGGCACAGTCATGGTTCAAATCTTACTCAGAGACTTTAGCCATTGAAAAGCGAACGACGGCGACGGGGCTTGAACCTGCTTAACTGCAGATTACAAGCCATGCTAATCATTCGCCAATCGTGACTCCACACAGTGCAAAATGAGCAATGTCTGTTAATGTCAGCAGCGGCCATCATCATCTGCTACTACTACTACTACTACTACTACTACTACTACTACTACTTACTACACATAATCCTTGTTGATGTTAAAAACAGTTCTATAACACAAAATATAACTCTGATGCTTTTGTGTGAATCGTTACACATGGCGTCTTGTTGCCCGCATAAATAAAGCCAGTCAAACAAGTGGAAAATGAGATAAAGTCCTTACAAACGACCTATTAATTGGAAATTAACAATTTAGACGGTGTGTGGCGGCACCGCGGTTGTCATCAATTAATACCCCGTCAGATGTAGAACTTGAAATACGACATGTAACCCATTGCCCTGAATGTTAAACAGGAGACAGGTATTGATTTTTGATCATTGAAGGAGGAGTTATAAATACAGTTTTGATGAATTTAATTTCCCCGTAATATTCTATATTAATCAAAAGATGGAAATGCTGTATCCTGCAAGAGAATGCTCGGAAAACATGTTAACTTTTCTATTTTTTATTATGAATATCCAAAGAGGTATATTTGCGGTAGTTGAACATTCCAGGCGCTGCATGTGATGGAACAAAAAGCACAATTTTTATTCATCGGGAATATGCTTTAATCTGGAATTTAGATGTTGTTTTCTGAAAGTAGTCGTATGCTTGTCGAAATCTATTTACCATAATAACTTTGAATTATCCACAAAAGAACGTATGCAATTTATAGTTGAACGTTTCGTTCGTTCAATGTGACTTCCGAATTCCGTTTGATTACTCAGGTTGCTACAATATGTGTGTGTTCAGTTAAAGATCTAGCCAACTACTATACATGCACTAGAATATAGTATGTTAATTTATAGAAAATCAATAAAGTCATGGATTATAAACGAAAGAAGATCTAGAGGCTCTAGAAAAGGAAACACACAGTTACGTATGTGGTGTGCACTCCGTGAACGTTCTGCCTCTGGATAACATCGGCAAATTATTGACCAGACTTAACAACTAATTGGGGAGTAATATCAGGATTACGTCTCAATTCCTTGGTTGGCTTTACTCAATATGATAATCAGCTTTTGGTTTTAATTCCTTGGGCATTTCATTATAAATGAAGAAGAAATAAATAATTTAAAGCTATTTGATCATAATTGTAACATACAACGTCGTGAAATAAATATATGACAATTTGTGTTACATTATGTGGCACCCGATAAAAATCACCCGAAAAAGACTTATTTGATACGTCACTGATGTCCCTTTATGTAAAATCCATTAAACGTACTGTCGTGTTGAATGTATTTTCAGGACGTCATTTAATATCAAAGTCGATAGTTTGTGCTTACGATAATAGATAAATAGGTGATACTCGCAGATAATAGTAGATATACGCATATATCCATATGTGATAGTGTTAAATGTCATTGTGTGCATGCCTATGAGAGTGCGTTTGTGTATGTATGTATGTTTGTATGTATGTATGTATGTATGTATGTATGTATGTATGTGTGTATGTATGTATGTATGTATGTACGTATGTATGTATGTATGTGTGTGTATGTTTGTATGTATGTATGTATGTATGTATGAACGTACGTATTTATGTATGTAAAAATAAAACCAACATATATGCAACCAAAGGCAAATTGGAAAAACCTAAAATATTGGCAATTGTTAAATCCGTGTGTAACCCAGGAAATAACATTTCAATACTAAAAACATTAACATATGCTGTTGAATAGAATCACGAAATTGTAAACGTACAGATGTTACATTACATTAAAAACATCACTGGTGCGAACAGACGTGAAGGTCCGGTATCGGGAATAATTATATATATATATATATATATATATATATATATATATATATATATATATATATATATATATATATATATATATATATATATATATATATATATATATATATATATGAAATAATGGTAAATATTTTATTTTGAAAATTAACTTAATATTAACTGAGTTATTGTAAAAATTAAACTAAGAATTGTTGCTTTGAATACCACTTCAAACACAATTCTATGCCATGAAAGCCAAGTTCTTGTGATGTACATGATGGGGTAGTGACCACAAGTATTAGACGAATTAGGAAAGAACACATGCGTCGCACAGACTATATCACATGTTCACCTCAAACTGATCATATAACCAGCCAACCAACGCTTTTTACAGCAAAAAAGTAGTCTTAGAGTATACACTTTAAATTTATTGATAGCAGGCTAGGGAAAATATACAATGACTTAAAGCCTCTTTGTCTAGCGTCGAATGTGGATTTGGTACAACAATCGTAAATGGACTGTTCAAACAGATGAAATATTCCCTTCTACACGCTGTTCACATAGAGTGATAGAGTTCAGAATTTGTCCATAGGCTGATAGTACTAGTTATATTTTTAGTTATAGTCTAGTCTCAGGTTCCTCTCAAAGATGAATAGAAAGTCCAGTATCCACGGACTATCTAAAAATCAGCCATCTGGTGGCCTAATATGCTAATTCTTGTTACCTATTTACATTCAACAACTAACTGATTTACATAAAATGTACACACCCTAGACCCGGGGTCTATGACTGGGTTAATATACTTTAAATAACCATGGCAACACCTTGTGGCAACATATGGATCGAACTACTTAATTTATGTTGTCATTAGCATATTACTCTGACCCTTCAATATCGGTCATCTCTGATCGTGTTACAAATGCTCACTGTTCTTTACGTGGACATTTCGCCAGAATAGAATAGTTTGTTCGACAGTGGAATCACCGATCTAGTCATGCGTTTCATACTATTCAAACTGTGTGGTCATGTACTTCAAACTCAACAATGTTCACATGAGTTTACGATATTCATGCATATATATAGTTTTCTTTCTCTCCAAATATTGTCATTATTTTGATAACGATCAAACGTGGAATCAAGAGAACTTGATAACATATCATTGTTTGTGGTTATTGATGTTTTGATTTTTTAAAAATAAAACGCTCTTTTGTCAACGTTATTTTGTTTATGGCACGTAAACATGCCACAGTACTGTGGGTTATAACTTATAGAACACTGCACAAACACCGTACACGAGACCTAATATTATGAACAAGGATGCGTCGATTATTCAAAATGCGAATGGTTTTAATCAGTCAACGGGTGACACACAATATATACTATCATATCAAGCCGTTTGTATGATAGAGATTTCAAAAGTGGTAAACACATTATGATTTTATTGTCTGTAGCCATGGATTGCCAATTCTAATGTGACACGTGCTAATAAAATGAACACATTAATTTGTATGAAGTATTTGAATGGAGTTGTAGTTGTATACTCTTTTGTCTAAGCACAACTAACCGTTGCTTTTATTACTCGCAAAGTGCACTACTAAACATTCATAAATCTCAGCGTGATCATTAAGCTTTATTCATGTTAATTGTTCGAGGTTGGCAAGCATTTGGTGGTGGTCATCTCTCGGGATACAGAACTGTATATGAGTGAACTATTTTACAACGAACCATCTGTCAAAAGTGTAGAAACGTCACACACTACATAAAATCCGTATTTCCTTTATTGAGAGCATATAAAAAGGGGGCTTTAGTAAGTCCCTTATGGTGTGAAATAATGCTCAAACCATTCTTTATGGATGTTAACACTCATTAGCACAGATATCGTGTATGGCTATGGTAATTGATACATGTTAACAATGCACACTACAACAATTGAGGTCGTGACGTTATTGCCGCTCGGTAGATATTTCTATGTAAAAACAGATGGACTTCTTTTCATCTTTCTGATATTTTTTCTATGGATATTGTTTTGGGTGATGATGAAATACACATTCCGCGACTGGCTAATCATTAAAATGATATTTTATGGCAGGTTATTCATTATGTTTTATTATAGTAACATAAGTTCAGACACACAAGAACCCGAAAACATCCATTTGTCAACCTGTCTAAACAGAAAGCGTGGTGTAATCAAATATTATTAAACTAGAATTTAATTTATTAGTGCATGTTTTAACATTCCCTAGCATCGGCGTTATTCAGCCATATTGATATATATATATATATATATAATGTTATTTTACATACTGTCGTTATGATAATAGTAATGTAAATATTTTTAATCAAGCTCTAGTAGACACGTGACAGTCCTTCGGCATAATTTATTTCAACATGTTGTCTTTTTAGACCTAAAGCGAAATGTTATCATATTCTCTATAGAGAACCATATTTTCCTGTATTGAAGAGATGGAAGAATCTAACAACATACTCCACGCTCTAGTTTACTAGATGTACATATTTTATGTATTCAATTAAACCAAAAGATATCTAAAAGGAAGTTAGTGTCAGTATTCGGCGCCTTGATCTTTAATTACATACTTCTCATTCTAAGTTGAACACCACTCATTCAAATGAACAATGAATATTCATGACTCTGTGGTGCTTATTACCATCTTATATATGTATGCCTGCTAACTCCCATAATGCAACGCCTGAGCACTGCTCGGACATTGAATAGAATTAAGGATCTCTCAATTTGGTGTTTCTTGGCATTCACGCGAATTTTGTGTGGTCATGAATTGACTCTCCAGTAGCCAGAAGTATCGTTTACGTAATAACGAAGTTGGGGAACACCCATAGTAAGTTTAAAATCGAGAGCATTCCGTTACTCTTCGTATTCCTCAAGTATTTGATTATTAAGATAAATATTTGCTGCCAGATCTAGACAGTGTCTTATCCTAACGGCTAGGGTTTTTTTTGGTATCTTGTTCTGAGACTACCACAACTACTAATGATAAAGTGAATTTATAATGCGCCTGTTATCCAAAGAGCTGCAGGCGCAGACACAGAATTACTGACAAAGTGAAAGGATACAGAGAAAAAAAAGTGAAAGAAATGACGGATATAGACAGACAGACAGACAGACAGACAGACAGACAGACAGACAGACAGACACACACACACACACACACACACACACAGTGTTGAACTGAATAGCTCCATGCTATTGGTGGTTTCAATGGTAGGGAAGTCGAAAAGTAAATTAAGTTATCGTCATGTAATGTAATGTTGATGATTAACACAAATATGACTTAGAAATTGATGAATAATGAAAGATGTCAACATTTGGCTTCATTACTGATTACTCTTAATTAGCATGTTAATAGGCATATATTAGCTTTAAATTTCATTTCCATCAAGAAGTATATTTCATGGCTCTTAATAAGTATATAGACAAAATACACCTCCCTCTCCTAGGCGTCGGCAGATGGGGCTCCAGGGGGATTCGTAGGTTGACATGTTATGAAGGCACCATATGAATTTCGATATTCAACAAAGTCACTTTGTTGGTTTTGTTTGGATCAACATATATTATATTTACACTTTCACTCAATAATAATATATATATATTTGTTTTGTCTCGCTTACACTATTGTAACTGTCCCCTTTCTGGTTGCCCTGAACCCCTTATAGATTGCAAGTTGCAAAGAGCTCAGAGTGCTGCCGCACGTCTTGTCTGCAATGCTAAAAAGTATATGACCATGTCCAACTTACAACAGCATCACTGGTTACCTATTATTACTCCTATTCACTACAAAGTTTCATATATTTGCTTCAATACAGTTGTGGGTTCTCTACCGCAATATCTATGTGACCTTCTTCATCAATATATCCACAAAGGCAACTCCGCTCTTCCTCGTCTTCTCGTCTTCTTTGTATTCCAAGGGTTTCCACGTTCGATCATTTCGCCGTTCTCTCAAGACCTGTCTCTTTATTCATTAGTCCCAGCCTTCATCAACTGCGCATGCCTTGTATCCAGTGTCTGTGAATCCATATTGCCTTAAATTATACCATATAGTAATTTTCCATTTATGCACCTCGAGCTGTGCTTGCAGAGATTGGCGCTCTATAAGTCTACTGTAATATATATATATATATATATATATATATATATATATATCTGTGTGTGTGTGTGTGTGTGTGTTAAGTTATATGTATATATTTGTGTGTGTGTGTGTGTGTATAATGAACTCTAAAGTATATACATATACACATTCTACCAAATAAAACGTTGCATTAATAATGCTGATTAGACACAACCCCCAAGGTACAAAAAATACTAAATGTCAAATCACCATGAAACTGCTACAAGATTCCAGATCCATAGAAAAAGTCACAAATAGATGGTTGATAAATAGACAGACGACGGGCAGCCACCTAACAAAACAACCTACACTGTCATTGGCAGCAGGGTTGTAATTAAAAGGGAACGATTGTTTTCAAAAGCGTTGTTACATCACTTTACAAAAATACAGTATCCCGTCGAGTACCCAAGTAAAATAAAATAAAACTGTATTTATAGGTATTCATCCATCATTATAACGAAACGTCAGTACATTACTACGCGACAGTGAATTCTCTTCCTAAACTGATGTAGTGAGCTGTATGCCAGCTTTGCTGGAGGTTAACCAAAGCTAACATGAAAAGAGAATGGGTGTACTAAAAACACTCATCCCTGACAATATGTCAACATATGCTACCAATTTGATTGATTAATGCCTTTAGTGTACCATATGAGAAGTACTAGTCAATCTTAACATTTTGACATCATCACTGCTAACGTATGGTGAATGTTAACAATATTGTACACTTTGAAAATTGCGCACTGTGAAACTCCCAAAGGTTAAGTCAACAGACTACCCTCGCCGCATCACTATTAATATGTATATCACCTTTCTTAACTTGACAATAAATGTACTCGAGATACTGAAGATTGAGTATAGATGTTTTGGCAAATTGAATCTTTTGGGGTATGTTGTTTGTTTCTCTTATGACACTGTCTGTGCGTGTGTGTCTGTATCTCTGTCTCTCTCCCCTCTGTCTCTTTCTGACTGTCTGTCTGTCTCAGTCTGTCTGTATGTCTGTCTGTCTGTCTGTCTGTCTGTCTGTCTAACTCAGTCTCTCTCTCTCTCTCTCTCTCTCTCTCTCTCTCTCTCTCTCTCTCTCTCTCTCTCTCTCTCTCTCTCTCTCTCTCTCTCTCTCTCTCTCTCTCTCTCTCTCTCTCCCCCATATCTATATATGCCATTTGTTTAAAAACGCAAGCGCACAGTTTGAACTTAAACCATAAACGAAACTGAGCCCTGCAATAAAAAAAACGTCACCTTGCCAACTAAATAGCAACATGTTACCTATACTGTTATCAAATACTGAATGTTGGAAATATATTAAACCCAGCAAATATTTCTCATATGTAAACAGTACCATTTGGTAGGAATCATACCTATTAACTGCACAAAAGCAGACAATATCGTGTTTGTAATTTGATATTTACTTTACAATGTAGACTGCGTAACTGAATAATATGATATAGGTAATAAAAAAGTACGATACAACAATACAATGTTTTTATCATATTGTTACTGGAAACCCCATGGTACCGCAACGCTTTGAAAATTGTTCAAGGTTCGTTCTACTCATACACAAGTCACATGCTATGAACATTATCGTTTTACTTGTCGGCTAGACAATGATATTAGATTATTCATTAACAATACTGCTGTTATTTTATATCACCGGTTTCTGTTTATGACGGGAGCATGTGTCGTCTGCTTTGTGTTTGTACCTAAAACGTGCTGATTGAATGTCAAAATTAGGGCTGTACGCGTGTCTTGTTAGCTCACTGCTAATTGAAATGTTATAAATATGAAAAAAACGGACCTTTGATAGATGGCATGTGCTCTCTTCTCACGCAACAAAACTATGTCTAAAACCCTGCAGCTGATACATCAGGTTTAGAGTAATCTCAATATCATATAAAAGTATTCTACTAATTAAGGTACTTAAACTAAGTTTAAGCATGTTTCCTGAAGGCGGGACAATATTTACAACATCAAAAAATAGCTTATAGTGTTCTACTTAAATATCGAAATTTCACTTTTTTTGACAAAATACATAACCTCTATTTATGTATAACGCATACTTCTTTAACGAATAACAAGGTGAGCCCGAATTGTCAGCAATGTCAGAAGACTAGTTTTACTCCTGTCTAAGGCATGCATCAACGTTAACTTGACGTAGTACGAGTTGGAATACAGTTCTTTGCATTCCATTAAAATGTAGATTGTAATCCACCCGAGTAATCAGTACTTAAACATAGAATGCGCCTCAGAAGTAAACATTTGAAATTGTTTATACTTTTGCATTGTTCATCATTATTAAAAAGAATGAACAGAATTTACAGCGGGGGGGGGGGATTGAAGATCAGGAAATATTTCCCTCATGATTTGAACCAATTTTAATCCTAAGATTAGTCGTTTACCACATACATTTGTCCGCCGCCGCAACAAGGTCTTAAATCTATATTGAATTACGATGAGGTGGGTGACTATCAAAGATTATGTGACTGTATGCCTAAATCTCTTGATGTCTGTTGAGGATAATAAATTATTCAAATATTCTATGGCTTTCAATAATGTTCATGGTCGGAAATTTTACGCCTCTAGGTCTAAATGGCCTCCTACATGTCTTTATTTTCATACCTGATTAATGAAAATTGTCAGGAAAGTGCTCACTGTTGGAAGGGGACACTAATACCACACTATCCCCACTAGCAACACTGTAATGCTGTTTCTTACCAAATCAAGATTGACGTGGATTTCTAAAGGAAACTTTAACCGTGTATGGACGCTGAAGTCGATGCCCTGTTATTTTAATGTAGTGTACCATACCATACCATACCATACCATACCATACCATACCATACAATTGTAATTTTACATCTCCAGAATGTGAAACCTGGGGAGGGGTACTGTATTATTGTATATTGTGGGTGGGGTGGGGGCTACGTAATTTTTCTTTCGATGGCGAAGAGGGGATATGCGAAAACAAATTTTGACGAAAATTATGTTCTTCTCAGCCCCCCACCCCTTGCCGTAAATTCTGCTCTTTCCCTAAACGAGATAAAAACATTTTTGAATCCAATATGGCCGCTGAATACTATGCTTACTGTATAGGAAAATAACAGATTGTCTATTTCTTATAAAACACGGCAAAACATCTTTATTTTTTTATTATTTCAAATAAACAAGGATCCATCTTTCATATTACGAAGTTTGGAGAAGTTTTAAGAATTTTTAATTTCATGTAAATCGGTCACGAGGTACGAATGCTACTCTAAGTTTACCAAACAAATTCGACACCTCTTGGAATATATATTACGTAGGCTACTGTGTACCGAGTGTAATCCATGATCACCAAACAACATCAATGTCTACACAATGTATGTTTTCAAAATATTCCAATGCTGTGTACTTCTTCTACTACGTGTTCGTTACTAATGACTATACCATCAATATTAGTTGAGAAGGGGTTAAATATTCAACTTAGAGCGATAAAATTCCTTTTAAATATTTTGTTGATAATTTTCCCAGTTTTGTCAAAATGTAAAAGTGTCACATCGTGGCTAATTTCAATCAACATACCCACTGATTGCCTAACATAACTGCAAGAACTATTTACATTCCAAACGATAGCGCTCAAGGCGTCTCCAGTGAACCCAAGGTCATTGAGGAAAAGTGCCAAAGAGCTAGAAATCATAAATGTCGACCATGGAGTACAGCGTATCGATAATCCCTCGTTGCGGTACTGCTTGCATATTCATGGTAATGTGATATATTTGCTGCTGAGCACCGATTCATTATACATTGCTCCATTTGGCAATATCTGTTCTGACATATGCTAATACAGTAGCTTTCAGCCCGTACAATATGCATTATAATGTTTCATGACCGTTGCATGTACGTGTATATGATTTAGACATTATATACTTGACATGCTGCAGCATTTCCTCTAAGCCATCGAACATGACATGACCCGAAGACCTTATAATTTGAATTTAATTCGAAAGAAAAACTTATTTGCATAATTTCAGATTAACCTAATAATACTACCGTGTCTCTTAGTAGCACTGTTTGTAAGGCCACTCATCTGGTACAAACACTAAAGTACTGATAAGATAAGCTGGAAAGATAATCCGCGTTTTCAGTATTCCATATGGACCCTCATGACGTACGTTTGTAAGGGTATCAGTGGCGATACAATATTTGTGAACTTCCTACGGCAAGTGAACAATGTTTCCAATTATTCTTGAATCAACTGAACACGACTCTCAAATTGTATTTCAGGCAAATTAAACTGCAATATCGATCATTTTAAACTTAGACAGATTTGTGGATTAAAAGTGTATCCTTTAAGAGTTTTTCTCATAATACAGATACACACTGAGCTCTAACCACCAGATACGGATTTATCTCTACAACATAGTTATTGCATAGCTTGAAATCGACACATACATACATACATACATACATACATACATACATACATACATACATACATACATACATACATACGTACATACGCACGCACGCACGCACACACGCACACACGCACACATACATACATACATACATACATACATACATACATACATCCATCCATCCATCCATCCATCCATCCATCCATCCATACATACATACATACATATATATATACATACATACATACATACATACATACATACATACATACATACATACATACATACATAGACATGAGTCTGCTTTTAATTCTACTCAAATATATTGCCTTTAGACCCCAATAATTGCGATTGGGATATCATACAATATGTCATGGAGTATGATCATGTCATGAATAAGTAGGTCTTGCATTGTCATATGTACACATAATTCTAGCATATCACACTTAGAATAACAAACCACTCACGTCATGAAAGAATTGAATTACCATACAGCCATGTTGACAACATCGTGCATACTCAGAACTGAAGTATGTTTTTTGTCGATACTATCAGACGACAAGCATATACCATTACAATCTACAACCATTGTTCTGCTGGTATAGTCCACTTGATATTTTACGCCGATATTCATGTCGTCAAAAGCTTTATTTTTTGGACTGGATTGCACTCCAGCAATGTGATAGGTATTTGGCTACACTGTCGTCGACATTTTGTTGTGAACTCAACGTCGTTATAACAGAAAGCAGAAATTACCTTCTGTGGACTGATATAGCCTCGTGTGTTTTATATGCTAATACCATATGCAAGTAACATACTTACTACCAAACCAGAGTGACTATAGAGTGCCAATTGGCAGTAAGATGTTTTTTATACGTCTCAGACAATTTTTTTCGTCACAAAATATGTATTAAATGTTGAATATGATGTTGGACATACGTATGTTGTGTCACACAAATTGTGCTCTCAGAAATTGTGCTCCGTACATAATTTCTGTCCTTGCGCACATTCTATACTGTCTTTCGGGGCTCTCGTGTTCTGTCATCACACAGTAACGATTATGAGTAAAATTATGAAGCACGTGTGCAGATGCCAAAGTCAAGGTCAACTTCAGTCAGTCACCAATATTGATATGTTTTAAACGTAAGCACATACACAGGTGCATGTAGTTTTTATACGTGTACATACGTACAATTTACAAATGATACTGTAGATAAGTTGGTTGGTTTAAATCTAGTTCTCGATGTTTATTCATTCATTCATCGTATCGACCCATCGACTAACAGTTACATTGAATGGAGAAATGCTTTACGTCTTTTCATTGAATATACCGTGTATTGGCGCCAGTCTGTGCATTTATCCACATGTTAACAAGTGGTTCCCTCTATGAATCGATACACTTCAGTGGGCCGTCATAATGCCGTCTGTGAAATTATCTACGAGTTACTGAATTTGCTTTGTGTATGTCTCCCTAGTTTAGCGTGTTAGCTGAATCAATTATATCAACATTGTTTTCATATAACAAAGGTTACATACGTAAGTACAGGTGTCTCTACAAACACAGCAATAACGATAAATTGAAATAAATTGCTGCCTGTCTTATAAACTGTCATCTAGAATTGAAAAGTCCTCATATTACGTGGAGGTTAGAAAGGGCTTAGTGGTTAGATTGTCTACAGCACGCAAATAACATCATGGTTATGTCTTACAGTAAATGAGTAGAACACAGCTTAAACCTTCGAGTGGTTTTACTCCTCACTGTGACGCCGTTTGAATGTCCAAATTCACTTTACCTACAATCAAAACGTAGTTGAGTATTTCCCTTCATGGAATCACGTCCAGTATATTGCAACCACATATATTGCGAACTCATGATCCATAAATAGTTTGATTACTAGTATTTAGTAATACTTAAGATTAGAAAGTTTTTACCAGATGTGTGTACAAAATACACGGTTTACGGACAATAATAAACATTTTTTTTCCGTATTTTTTTTAGGTATTTTCAAAATCAGTTAATTACACAAACACAAACACCCACAAACAAACAAATAAACAAACTAACTAACTAACTAACTAACTAACTAACTAACTAACTAACTAACTAACTAACTAACTAACTAACTAACTAACTAACACACACACACACACACTAACAAAAACAAATAAAAAACACAAACGCAAATACAAACACAACCACAAACACAGAGATGGGCTATGTTAATTCAAATAAAAATTGTCAAGTACAAAAACATAATATCGTTGTGTTTCTCCATTTTTCTTGTTCATATAATCCCTTTTTACGTGTAATATTAAGGTTATGCAAATATATCCTTCATTGAATACATTATGTTTCCTTGGAAATCGCATCATTACCCTAAAGCGTATTCCATATCCATTTCCTGAATTATGGGTTAGCATAATCCCAGCTTCCTACATCTCTAATGGTTATCCTAAATATAATCGTCAGCTTTGCTCGACAGAAAATTGCTGGTATCATATATGTACATGATACATGTTTGTTTATCTACTTCTCCAGGCAGTTCTATATAGCTATATGTATTATGACAGATATGTAACACACAGACAACGAAGTGTGTGTTACTAGGTGTGGGAGAAGATAGCGTATTACAAACATGATTACTTAATAGCCCAAAGCAATCAGACGAAGAAAGTCTTATCTTTTCATTGAAGTGATCATTTACGAAGGAACAATCTGTAACGAGTGTCCGCCTTCCTCAACCATACCCCTTCACGTAATTAATGATCAGATACAAACTGAATGTCTCTCGTGTGGTATGGAATTAACCATTGCGATAAGCAGTATTTTTAAGTGAACATTTACCTTACTATGATAAAATATGATTGCACATATCAAGTTTGATTGTTTGACCTTGAAGATAAAAGTCAATGTCAAATGTCAAGTTCTAAGATTGTGTTACTTTCATAACATGAAATTAGTTGCACATTTTAGCCAAGTCTGTATATGGAGCAAAATGTGACTTCTTTTGACTAATATGACTGCTTTATACTATGACAGTTAGATGTTATTACCCATTAATTTTCGTCTTCAGCCATGTAAAATATGAGTGACCTTAAGGGTCGTGTCACTATGAGTCTAGAGTCTAGAGACTCATAGTGACAAACTCTTCGGACACAAGTATTTCCCGGCTGAATGAAGAACACTATCGGGAATAATATAAGTATACGTCCTCAAGCTTAATTTATGCACAATAGGGGAAGGGAAAGCTTTAAGATAATGGTGAGTTGAAATGTTTTGACTCATATTTTGGGAACCGCAGAACCAGTGACGTAGACACTGGTTGCAGTGACGTCGAATGACCCGGGTATATATATTATGTTACATATTTTCAGTTCAAAGACATGCGTTCCATATCAGATTATGCTATTCCAAAAGGACGGTCTGTGCGTTACTGTAAATACCTGTTAAGTTTTTGTCGATTTTCTTGTATTAAATTTCGTAATCTGTTATGTTAAGGTTCGAAAAATTTAACTGTAAACCATTTGTTTGACTTTTCCTTTGAAAGAAAAACAATGAACTATTTCCATGGCCCTCGCCAGAAATGTTCTATCCGTTGCTTTCAGAGTTTGTGTATATATTTTTCTCTTCTGGTGGAATAAATTTCAATTCAATTCAATTCAATTCAATGTCTACAGTGCAGACAAGTCATGTGTTTGGCCTTCTGGACAGAGGATGCCAACGCTCGGGTGCACATTCATACACTGTCTTTCAAGTTTGAGTTCTGAACACGTAGTTGAAGACAACGCTGTACGTGTAATCGTGGCGTGTACGTCTGCACGATCATGCTGGGGCGCATAAGTCATGAACAATTTAGGGGAAAATAACACGTACAGTTAAAACCGTGACTACTGAAATAACTTTTACAGACCAAATGTACTTCTGAGTAAAACATAGCCTCGCATACATGCTGACATTCTTTAGATCGAGATTATGAGGATCGCACTCAAATATGTAAACTGATACAAGTGCAATGGTACAGATAATATGTTATGTAAACAACCGGGAGCATTTATTATCTGACGTTATTTTGTATATTCTGTAGTAGTAGGGGGTTAAGTAACAAATGACAGAAATCGTGCCTCAGACTGTTTGTGCCTTGGTCCTTAAGATATGCATAGACCACATGTTCACTTTCGTAAAGAAATAAACAAGTTGAAACTGTCTATACGCTTTCCCCTTCAGACACAAGGGCAATAAAGTCTAGTTCTCCAAAGATATATTCGATGAATTGATGTAAGAAATGGTGTTTTTTTCTACTTTATTTTAATAACATGACATTTCAAATTCAGCAACGAGAGATGCATGGTCGATCTGGTTGCGTCGATATGACAGAACGTCCCCCGTGCAATGTTTTGAATAATGCATTAATGATTCCTCTTTATCAAATCAAATGTCACCTGACAGAAATTATATTCACTCGTGTATATAGGCGTCCTATTGTCTCTCTCCTGTTCTCATGCTCCATGATCATTTTAGATACATTAGGGTAAAATGCGCCTCGGGGACAATTTTTCCTGAAAATCATAATTATTGCGATCTTTCCAAACTCTACATATGAATATGTGTTCCCAGTACGTTTGAAAATTTAAATAAATATGTTCACTGTCATGTGTGATAATTGATATTCTCTCATTTTCCTATATAGTTAACAACCGTGTTATTATGCCATTCATTCATTTCAATGGTAGCTCCTAAATTTGTTTCTTAATGTTAAAGATATACTAGGATTTCTTTCGAAGTGGATGCTGCATCAGTGTTATTGGTGTGAAGTATTTCTAAACGGTGAATCATTCTATGGCTAATCTGCTTTTTCGCAGCTTTATTTATTACCTTGTTTATTTAAAAAAAACAACTAGAACAGCAGTTGCAAAAAAGAAGCATGTGGGTGGTTTGACGTTGTGTATACCCTCGGAGCATTTTGTCTCGGAGATATCTGATGATAAATTCATCAACCGTTAAAGCGACCAACCTGATTTAATCCTGAAGGCAGAACGGCTTTTCTACTCGTTAATAATTCAACACTTTTACATTGGCCTGACACTTGTACTATAGTTATACCCGGGTGTCACGTACACACGACGTTTTACCTATGTTATAGATTACTTCTCCGTCATAGTAGACACTACGGTTGTTCATATGCTGAAAGCTATGTGGCGATTTTTAATTGTCTTCTGACTAGCGTTCAACGCCTACACGGAAGTTTTAAGAAGAGAAATCGTGACTCCAGAAATCAAGAGATATTCAGTAAAGACTTGAACAACTGCATAGTCTGAGTACTTCTTCCTGTGATGACATGGAGTGTAGGGGATGAAAATTGATTTACAGACAGACAGACAGACAGACAGACAGACAGACAGACAGACAGACAGACAGACAGACAGACAGACAGACAACAGACAGACAGACATAGGTGCGTGCGTGTGTGTGTGTGCTTACATACATACATACATACATACATACATACATACATACATACATACATACATACATACGTACGTACGTACGTACGTGCGTGCATACATACATACATACATACATGCATGCAGACAGACAGACAGACAGACAGACGTACATACGCACGCACACACATATACATACATACATACATACATACATACATACATACATACATACATACATATACACATACAGACAGACAGGCAGACAGGCAGGCAGGCAAGCAGACAGACAGACAGACAGACAGACAGACAGACAGACAGACAGACAGACAGACAGACAGACAGACAGACAGACAGACAGACAGACAGACAGACAGACAGACAGACAGACAGACAGACAGCCAGACAGACAGACAGACATATATTAATTCAGGCAACATCGTTGTAGACCTACAAGCAGACCTAATCAAAGTGACACATTATACATCAGTGCAATAGACTATGGGAATGGTAATAATTTTAAGCTTAGAATGTGATGACAAGTACACAGAAACCTGATGAAAATTAATTGTTTCGATCATAGGTCATAGTATCACTCACACTGCTACCACTGTCAATTGAAATGACAAATGTGATATATTATATTACAATGGAAGGGAGACTAATATATTATCATGATTGTGTCGATATGAACATAAACCTTATCGCTAATCACACATATATCACAACTTCTTGTTAACAGATAAAGTACGATGTAATGATATAATTACTGGGACTCCGTGTGGTCTCATTGGGCTATGACCAAAATAAACGTGCGTTAATTGACATCGGAAGGGAAGTGTTCGATTTGTGAATGTTTCATGTGTTAAAGGCTATCTATTTTACCACTATTTATAAGGCAGTATGCTGTGAAGGTATGTGGCAGTTGTTGATATTGTGGATGTTATTTTTTGGTAGTACGCATGGCTATTCGTATTGATATGATCAAGTCGAGCATTAAATAGACATCAATTTTCTCAACATTATGTAGGGACAATCAGTGAATTTAAAATCAAATAGGCTTTTAAGAAAGTTTGATGCCCGGTCAATGAATAGCTTGTGGTCAACAAAGCATTATAATCTGTCGCTGAGACGAGCTCTATTGTTGGGGGTGGAGAGAGGGAGAGAGAGAGCGCGAGAGAGAGAGAGAGAGAGAGAGAGAGAGAGAGGGAGAGAGAGAGAGAGAAAGAGACCTACATACATACATACATACATACATACATACATACATACATACACACATACACACATACACATATACATACATACATACATACATACATACATACATACATACATACATACATACATATAGGGACAGGCAGGCAGTCCGATTGAGATAGACAGGGGAGAAACAAAGACAGAGACAGACATACAGACATACATCTGTTTGTGTTTGTGATGGGGTGTGAGAGGGATGAAAGCAAGTGTATACATGCGTGTTTATTCATTTCTGAAATGAAGCTTGTGAGTTATTCTATTTCGTGGAAATCAAAGCAACTCGGTAGGTGAGCACGATATCTAGTGGTATGTTTAAAGTTTTCTAATGACTTCATTATACTTGTATTATGCTTGAAAAAGCTCTTGAGCTTTTTGGCTTGGCGCTAGCTATTCAGTTACCAGTAACGTTCATGCGGAGCCAAGAGCTACACAATGCAGATTTCCCTCCCTAGTCAATTCATGTGTTAATCTTCGTGACACCACTTAACCGAGCAAATTCTAATCACATTATAGACCTTACAATCACTCGTCTCAGTTGCTCTTAAAGAATTATTTCGTTTTCCTTCTCCTTTGACATGAGTAACCTCTCAGCTTTATTACCTGGTGTAAATCACAGAAAATAAAGGCATGTGTAAAGGATGTACACAGAGAGGAACAATATCATCCCTATTGACTTAATGGAGTGTTATTCCATAGAGTGGCAGCGGAATAAAGCAAACACCTAATAGCATAGCCATTAACCAAATTAGTTACAAAAAGTGACATGTTGAAATCTTTCCTCAAATGTATGACTCCATGTGTGATTTATCACGTCTTGTATCCTGATCAGTCGAAGTCGACAACCTCGGAAAAGGTGATTTATATCATCGGTGTGAGGCAAATATAAATGTACCTTGTCCTCCTAAGGTAGAATCCATATCAGTGACGAATTTCTATAAAATCAAGCTTCTTAAAATCTGTCGAGCATATAAGAGCATGTTCCTGGTCCTTTGTAAGAAGTTGGAGTTGATCGTCTAAATTAAAAATCTTAGACATTTTCTGTTGGCTGCTTCAAGAAAACTGAAGATTATTCTCATAATTGAGAATTTCACAACATCGAAACTATTTTTGAATAGAAATTAATTACATTTAAAGTTATGCTATTTTCCCTTAGCTTAGACTCCAAAATGACCGTCAGATTATTTGATAATTCTTGGGAAAATTTAACTGAAAATTTAACTAAAAATGACAGACAGACAGACAGACAGACAGACAGACAGAAACAACACAACACAACACAACACAACACAACACAACACAACACAACACAACACAACCGCAACCGAAAACGCAAACGCAAACACAAACACAAACACAAACACAAACACAAACACAAACAAATATGCCTGAGTAAATGAACATGCAATTTTAAGCACATGAATAACTAATCTATACATTCACATGTGGACCTGTATGCTATATAAAATGTACTGTTACTATGTTAGTATCTGTTGTTTGTTATGCATTTGAGTATTAGAAGCATTGTACATTATTTTAACAGTATGCAGGCCTGCATATATGTGCATGTCATGTACATGTATAAATTAGTTATTCATGTGTTTAGTATTAATTATTTATGAATTCATATGTTTGTTTTCAACACAATTCCTTGGTACCCGGTGAATATAGTTGAAACACGTTATTGGAACAGTTCACCGAGAAAGCTCAGATACTTTCTAAACTCTTTAAGACACCCACATGCATACACGTGTGCTGTTTTCGACCTAGGTATATCCGAATATCCTATCATTCGTAGCCCGTGGTTGAACACGTGCCTATCTTTCATTATGTTCACATGAACTCTAGCATTCGTAGAATACATGATGTCGTCACATTCATTTCACAAGGGAAAACTTAGATTCCGGGATTAACTATTTATAGTACCTTACCCTGAGGAAAGTAATTCTTCCCACTAACGTTTAAGCTTGTCTTCATATTTTTTTATTGATAAGTTCAATATGGCGCCAGGGAGAATTTGGTTACTGAAAACGTCGGAAATATTTGGTGTTAATACAGCAGAAGAAATCACCCTGTGCATGATCAAAAGTCAGAACGGATCCAATTGTTGCTCGGTGTGTCTCTCGTAGACAGCATTTGTATAGATTGTAACCCACTTGTTACACGTATTTGCATGGTGTAGTCCGCACGTACATGTAGTGTAATAATGCATGTTTATTGTTCTGTCTTTTATGTGATCTCTGTTTAGTATATCTCCCTCTGCAAGAGACAGACACATACATTTTGTACAACAATTACAATGTATATAAATCACCCTCTGCAACAGACAGACACATACAACAATTGTATTACAATGTATATAAATCACCCTCTGCAAAAGAGAGAGACACATGCAAATTGTATTACAATGTATATAAACCACCCTCTGCAAGAGAGAGACACATGCGAAAATTGTATTACAATGTATATGAATCACCCTCTGCAAGAGGCATGCAAGCAACAATTGTATCTGAATTTGTTTCCTGCACAGCTTACATTACACTGCTGTAGCAAATCTTCAGATGACATGTACAGGCTTATATTCATCTGAATGAGTTTTGTAATAGAGTCAGAAAGTAACACTAATTTATACTCAAATTTGTAACTACCGAAATCTTTCATGCAGTAAATTTATGGATCCACTCTATAGATTAATCCTGTGTGGTAGCGTTATTGTGCACTATACATTATACGTTGTCTCCTTTGCCTAGCTGAGTTAAGAGCATGTGATGAGAGAAGGATTGGTTTACAAGTACAGCCGAAAGCAATTTCTTATCTCATCCTCAATATTCATACTGATCCATAAATCTTATTCCCAGTCGCGATTTTACGCCAACAATGGAGATTTATACTTTTTGCCATAAAAGCTTAGCATTTAGATGTATGAGACACACACAATCCTTGTTTGACAAAGAGAGAGAGAGAGAGAGAGAGAGAGAGAGAGAGAGAGAGAGAGAGAGAGACAGACAGACAGACAGACAGACAGACAGACAGACAGACAGACAGACAGACACACACACACACACATATACAGACAGACAGACAGACAGACATACAGACAGACAGACAGACAGACAGACAGACAGACAGACAGACAGACAGACAGACAGACAGACAGACAGACAGAGTCTCTCAGACAGAGAGACACGCACACAACATTTGGGTGTTTGTAATTGAGACAGTATCCTGGTCATACGAGCTTAGCATTTTTGGACTGCATCGGGCAACAATTTACTCTAAAACAAGACACATCAAACGATGTGTCAGTTTACACTGTTACAATATTTTGTGGTGTTCGAGACCACTCAGACACGCCGTCAGTTAGTCTCGCGTCGGTTACATCCCCTTTGCCGTCAATGGCACACCCCTCAGCAGAGTCTGGGAAAGTACAATGTCGCCGATTGGGGGGTTATGCCCTCAACGACAAGAGGCTGGGTAACCGAGACTAATCGCCAGTCCACCCACTCTGTTTTTTGAGTAACTTGTTGCATGAACTTATCAAATGCTAAGGATTTATTGCCATCAAAAGTTGCATCAACGTGGATATACATAGCAGTCAGTCTACGCAAAAGCCTTTTGGGTGACGAACATCCATCTAGCGCCCTGGTAGTGTATTTCAGTACAGACAAAGAAGAAACTTGTCTGTGATTTCAGAGACGAGCATCCAGCACCGTGGTGGTCCTGCTTGCAGACGGTATAATACGAGGCGCGATAATGACTATATCCCTCAACAGAAGGGAGGGACAAGTGTCATGATCAAGTCCCGAATGACCCCGTCTACAAGCAGGACGAGCATGGTGTATTTCAGTGACGAACATCGATTGATCCAGTGCTCTGGTACGTGTATTTCAATGACGAACATTAAACCTGATACGAGTATTTCAGTGATGAATATCCAGCCACATATGTGCAATTCTTGTGCCTATTATTTTAAACTCAAGAAGTAAAGAATTTGACATAAGTACTTGCCAACCATTGCAGCTGTAGAATATAAATTGCTTCATTTTGTCAGTGGTGGACATACATTTCAAAGTTATTTTGTATGTATGTACAGAAAGGTCTTCTGCTTATCACACTTTCAATTGGTCTATTCTCACATACTTTGTGTGTGTGTGTGGGGGGGGGGGTTGGATTACATCCTCCTGTATACCGTAGGGTGATGTGTAAGGAGAATTTAATCTAGTTTCTGTGTCAGGAAGAGAAGAATTTTTTTGTACTTTCATAACTAGTTTTAATCACCCACTACGTGACCAAACGACGTTCAGAACACATCACTTTCTATTCACCAGCTACTATTCTTGTATTCCGTTCTCTAATTTGACATGGACAGTTCGCTATTGCTTGTTATCGAAGTAGGTCACACGACTAACTTGGAGAGAGTAAAGTGCAGTGACGTTATCATTTAAAGGCACGTACCTACATTCAGTCGTTGTTTACCATCATAAGCTACGCATTTGATCGATTTAGGGTACAGTAACCTCTGTTTGATGAGGCGTAAAAAATGTCTTGGCATAGCAGGATACCTCAGCTAAATTGCTGCTGAAGTGAGACTCAAACTTCTAGGGGGTCAATTATGATACATGCCAACAATAACGTAATCGTGAGATTATCTGTGTATAGTGATAACATACTTACCAACATTTCCACAGACTTGTTGCAACATTGTTAGCATTGCAATCAATGCTGTAAACAGCGCCATCTAGCGGAATTCCCATTTCTGAACTTCTACATCACGTCTTATTATATACGTAACGAAGTGGAGAGTGAAAAGTCGACAGTTGGTGTTCTTCATTAAAATTGATGCCCGCAATCTATCACTTATTTTACAGTAAATATGCATGATCAACGTCGGAAATTCCTGTTCAGAATTTATAAGCAAACACTCCTCTAGAAAAGTGAGAAGGCTTAGGGGTATACAGAAACAGTAGAAATAAATAGTTTTGACGTGGTGTGCTCGGTTTGTCCCGCCTTGGGATATTTCACCCATTGTGGTATTCAATGTTGATTAAAATAATGTCAACACGTCATGCCAAGTTTGTGTTCACACGTTCGGTAACGAATATTGACGCCGTGGGGGCTTGTTCAACATTTTTTTACTGGGATGTGTAAGTATTAAGTAAGAGTTCTGATGTGAAACAACGACCGCTGGGGATAGATCAACTCGTGGGTACAATCATTATTACATTGCAGCATGACTTGATATCTGACTTTTAAAAAAGGAATACATCACACGATGTGTTTTTGACTGATTTTATCGGATTGGTGGTATATAAATTATACATGCATTCGTGTACTATAATTACTACTGTAATTAGCTGTATGTTCATTGTTACTTATAATAAATACCATCATTGGAATCATTGGTCATTGAAATGGATTATTTTGTCTGCCATTGATGAATACATCATCAGCATATACATCAAAAGTAATATTGACATTTCTTTACGCCAGAAAATTTTTTAAAAAGTTGTTCAACGGACAACCTAACCCATCACATTGGGTAGGTAGGTCGATTTTTTCTTTTACAATGCTGCACAAGGATGTGACAACAAGCCATATATATATACTGATGGCAAAACATTTCAAATTGAGTTTACATAGTTCTTATTAAGTCATTTTGATTTTATCTCTTGCAATTTGTCTGTATGGCATGTACACAATTTACGGTTAAACAAATTTTGTATCTTTCCTCTCTCTAAAATTCAAAACACGCCAAATGAAACTCCAGAATCCTTTTAGCCACCCCTTCCGTCACCTACACTACAGTGGAGATATAAAATTATATAGTATACAATGATGTATTAAAATAACACTGATAACCATCATCAGAGCCAAGTAAACCACTGTATAAGATATTATATAATTTGAAAAATTCTCAAATGTCTATATGGTCACATGTAATCTAGTTCCTATACGTACACGTTATGATTTACTACGATCATCTGAGTGGAGATGATCGAAGTAAATCGTAACGTGTATGTAAAGGAACTAGACTAATATAAGTCACCTATATTCAGAAAATATAAAGAAATACCCTTAAATAATATTAAAACAAAATGTTCATAGTAGTACAGCAGCCATTTTACTGACATGTGAAGCCCGCATGAGGATATATTGCCCATGACAAAAAAAATTGAAATGCCAAAAAGATAGGTAAGTCGGGCCCGTTGAACAGCTTTTTTAGCTCCGCTGTCAGCGAAAGCTGAAAGCGTAGCTTTAGGTATAGGTGGGTATTGAGGTATAGAGAGTAGAGTGAATCATAGGTGTCCGTCAAACGTTTATATTTTTACTATCTACTCCGGAAGTGACAGTCGGAATTCTTCGATATTTGGTGTGCATGTTCCCTAGGGGGAGGCTATTCAGATTTGTTCATGCCAAGTTGATCTGTGCCATTTTCAATTTTTTATGATTTTTTTTCATAAAATGTCATTTTCATCAACTCCTTGAAAACCTCTTATTAGATTGCTTTGATATCTGGCGTGTTGATGCGCAGGGGGTAGCTTACTCAGATTTGTTAATTTCAAGTCAGCACATCCTCATTTTTATTTTTTATGATTTTTTTTTTGTAATTTGAAAAAAAAATGAATATGTTAATGAGCATAATGACCGACGCCATATTGGAAATCAGTCGACGAGACTTTAAGTAAACTGCCACTTTTCAAAAGACACTATTGACGTCAAACAAGCAATGTAATATGTGCTATAGTCATAATTCTACGCATTGGGCGCCCAAATGACAAGCGTTTGTTCGAAACAGGGTTGTAAACTTCAAATCAGTCCGCAACATCCTCATTTGCATACTCTATCCTGATTCGACCAGAAGCTGAAGGTGACCTCATTTGACCGAGCGATTTTCCACAGCAAGTATCTTGAGTATCAACACAGGACGTTCTTGGTACTCACTAAAATCACACTTCAGACCCACTATAAAAGTGTGATGTTTTCAGATAACATGTAACTTGTGGTTAATTCTATATTGTCGTGCAATTTGGAATGACAGTGAACCAGAATTCAGACAACTTGCGTAAGGAAGGGCATGCCAGACATGCGGTTGAAGTTATGGCCGACAGTTCACATGTAAAGTTAAACGACATGAACGTGTCTTGCCTTTCCAAAATGCAAATATTTGGCAAGTAAAAATAATTAAAATAATTACAACTTTAATTTGGCTTCAGACTTTGCATTATGTTTTGCGTATCTTTCCCCGTTTTACATGTAAATCCGAAAAGGTTCTCTAGATCTCTCATCATGTCATCAGTGTCAGTGATCATACCGCGCGGGGCTGCTTTGAGTACGAGCGAAGTGAGGCATGTTGAGGTATTTTGTTGAGAATTATAAATATTGCGAAATGTCAAGTACAAGGTTTAAATACAATGGAATGATGAAAAAAATGGCAGAGTCTGCTGACAGGCGCCGGTCACAAGAAACACTGTGAATTAAAATATCAGACGATGTATGTATTAATCGCCGACAATCCACCCGTATGCACGAGGGACTAACCCGGAAGCAAGTCGTTGTCAGCCATACATGTACGTTACAGTGGTAACATCGTCCGAGAAATCGCTGCGTTCAGAGTGTCATTATTCACAGAATTGTTGTTTTCGAGTGAAAACCCGTCTTGAATTGTATAACTCTAACAAATGAAGACATGTCAAGTTATATTTTGAAAGTTGTATCGCTAGTTTGAGACGATTTTCTCACGTACTATAGTACTATCGAGGCTTACTTGGAAGTAGTAGGACCTTACTCCAGTTCATCGGGAAGTTTAGCCAGTCCGATAATTCTTTCTGGTTTAGTTTACAACACTTTTGATCAATCACGCAGATTTTGTTGTTGTGATGAAAAGAAATAAAAAAAAAGATCATTTCAACCATTTCGTTGTGTTTTCTTTGTGAAAGGTAACCGAACATGAACGAGTGTTACCACTGTAACGTATGGCTGAGAATGACTCTCTTCCGGGTACTTGAGATTGTCGCCGTACGGAAACTAAGATGGCGATTAATACATTTCTTCCCTATATATATCTACCACAACTAGTACAAGTTGAATGTTGTTGACTTTGTAAATTTGTTAGAAAATTGAAATTCAAATTGCCTCAAAATTATTTTAGATCCCTAGTTTATTTCATTCATCATTAAAATTTTCCAGGGTTACAGCTGTAAGACACTGGAATTATTTATAGCCAACCTCAAAATCCTCTTTTTTTCTTTTTCTTGTGTGCATTTCCCAGTCATTTTTTTCTGAGATTTTGTGCAATTTTTCATAACAGTAGATTTTTGTTATAAAATGGTGACTATGGTATAAAAGTACAATACATTACCAACTTCTGTGTAAAATGTGTTTTATAGTGAGACATCATATGAAACCACTAACCACTTTATTGCATCGCTAAAACAAAACTGCATAGTGAAGACCTGAACCACTTCTACATGTCACCAAAATAAAAAATTAAATTAAAAAAACAAACAGCGGAGCTATTCTGACCGATAGGTCGCTTGTATTTTTTTCTGGCTTCAAGCAAATCGGACGGTTACTGAATGACTGCGACGTGTACTGACATGGGCCCATTCCAACATGACAGTTGTGACCGAAATGAGAAGATACATCTTTCCGATCGTGTGGAGGGTATTATTTCGTTTATTTAATTCTTTCCTTTGCACAAAAGGTAAAATGTGTATATGTAGTTGACTGAACGCACGATAAATTGCAAATGTGATTTCATTTTTAAAAAAATATAAAGCTCTAATGCGACAGCCAATTACAAACACAGCGAAAGTGTGTCTGTAGACTGGTGTTAATGCCACGTCCACGACAGACAGCAACGTGTAAAACCTATATATTACATTTTTTGTAGAATAGTTAAGTTGTATGTTGATCCTAGTAAACAAAATACACTCCGTTTTGACAATATTGTGAGTTAATCATATCTCACGTTCGTGAAACGTATTCGGATTAACTTAACTGATGACAATCGCCAAAAAATAATTAGAAAAGTCGCGAGACACGATTCGTATATTAAACATTAGGAAGGCTTCCAACAGTATAAGCTTAAAGACACGCATCTGATTACTACTGTTGGACCTTTCAAATGGATTGACGTAGGAAGTTTTTTTTTAAAAAAAGGAATTAAATTTACCACAAAGTGAAAACATAAATATCAGTGATTTTATCAGCACATTCTAATTTCCGAACCTTCCCGCTTCCTTTATTTCCATAGCATGTATCAAACTTAATTTTCGGTTGGTTGATATGATGATCCAGCAAGACGTTTTGTCGCGATGACTATCAGATAAAAGCTTGTCTAGACGTTATTCCTGTATAAGTGTTCCGTGATGCATGAAAGTTTTTTTCAGGCAAATCATTTCTCAGTTAAGTAGGTATTGTAGTCGGTGACAGCTTCTTTTTCAGCATGACGTCTTGAACGCAAAGATTCATGCCTGCAACACTTCTCCATGAACTATTACTTCTTAGAAAGTGCAACAAGTTGATTCTATAACCTTGAATGTTTAATTTTACTCTTGGGGAAAGCTACACATGAAACTCCGATGAAACTATATCATCTTACAACAGTGGAAACCATGTTTTCCGCTACAATAACTGCGTCATGTTGATATAGTTACTGGACGAATATTGGTTTTATTTTACTTAGGGTAGGGTGACATTGTTGATGACTGCCATTATCCTGCAGCAAAGTACATTTTTGGGGGATTTCAAGTACATAGTCTATCTTAATCACTGGAGACTATAGTTAGCTGCATAATAAAGCCACCACTATCACCCACTATTACCAATCTATGTAATCTACAGCATCCAACACCACCGGTTTTTAGTTTGGGTCTAGCTTAGTATGTTGATAGTTTGGTTTCCACAGTATTAATGTCGATGGATGGCATTGAAATCATCTTGTAGCAAGGACAGTTAGTGTATGTGATGGTATGTGATACCATTCCAAGTCATCTTTACCGGTGCGTACCTTGGATACAGTCACGACATCTGGACAGGATTGATTCCAATTATCAAAGTCAAGTATTGAAGACAGCTTGATAATTTAAGAATATTTGTACTCGGTTAATTAATGTAGTCCAGTGTAGTGTAGTGTTGTGTAGTGTAGTGTAGTGTAGTGTAGTGTAGTGTAGTGTAGTGCAGTGTAGTAGTGTAGTAGTGCAGTGTAGTGTAGAGTAGTGTAGTGTGTGAGTAGAGTAGTGTGGTGTAGCATAGTGTAGTGTGTGTGTGTAACTAATTAATAGGTAAAGATATACGATGGTTTGTTGTGTTATATTGACAAATGGTATATGACTAGTTCAGGTTGTCGAGAAATTAAGGTAAAATATGTTCACCACCCAATCTATACATACATGCATATTCAAATCTTGTTAAGATTTTTCCGTTAAGATTTTCAT
>NC_135562.1:17128984-17171484 GCF_964340395.1 Glandiceps talaboti | reverse complement strand
AGTATTCTATCAATGAAAACATATTGGAGGATTCTTTATACAAGGAAATGAACCGGCAATAGAATTTTAACTTTAAAAAAAACAAAAACAATTCCAGCAGTTAGACTTCTAATGATTTTTGTACATAGGGAAATCAGTGGATCGTTCATTATTCCTCCTACAAATAGGCATATCCCTTGGATTGCCCTGAGAGAAAATGTTTTCTTATTTAGGCAAAACTCCAGGACGGATAGTTTAAATAAAAACAATATTCATGGCCCACAGAGTGACGATGACGAAAAAGTTTCTGTGTGATTGCTTCGAAATTTGCATTCTGAAACAGGGTGGAAAGATTACAGAATAAACGTTTATGCTACAGTGCACATTACGTCATGATAAAAATGAAAACGTATGTACTGTACAGCGTATTAATTTCCGCAAACCAAAAACAGTTCGGATATTATACAGCTGATTATTTTGATAGCTTTCATCCAACTCATCAAATATGTACAGATGTCCATAACAGATTATTCACATTAAATTATAATATGTCTTTGATGAATATTATTGATAATTTGATCAAGGAATGAATTCCTATATTTCCATGGACTAGTCACGAACAGTCTAATTGTAATACAATTACTGTTATTATGGAATAGTTAATAATGAAATCCAATTTCAGTTTTTTCATGAGCGTGAAGTTTATGTTTAATAATGAGATGTAGAATGTAACAATATATTGCACTTTTAGAAATGTCATAAATGTACCCCTTTCAACAACAAATACCAATACCGAATATTATCATATCGTTCTCAATTAAATCCATTTAACAATATCAAGGATGAATGGATGGATGGATGGATGGACGGATGGGTGGATGGATGGATGGATGGATGGATGAAAGACGGGCGGACGAATACACAGGCAGGCACAAAGTCAGTCAGTCAGTCAGTCAGTCAGTGAGACAGACAGACAGACAGACAGACAGACAGACAGACTGACTGACTGACTGACTGACTGACTGACTGACATATCGATAGACAAGTGTACGCATTGGCGCTGATTTCGAATGAATAACCCTACGCGTTTGTAGCCTGCGGAAAAATTATTTAAAATTCGAGATAATAACACATTTCAAAATCCATTACGAAGGCCATTTGTATTTCTGAGCATTTTTGTTTTGGTCCCCGCTTCGAAACTACATTAAAACTAGACAGAAATGAGATTAATTAGAACCCTCTTGAGTTAATGTCCCTGAAATCAGATTAAAATGAAATATAATCATAAAACGTTGAAATATTTAGCTTCGGGTAATGTTCAAATTTAGTTACCAAATAAAGTCATTCTTTGTATCATTAAAATTCACTTTTCGTGCAATTTTACGAATTGACACTTTCGAGTTCCATTAGACAATTCTAGTCATGACTAGATATTTCGTCAATTTGATCGATTGGCAATGATAACCTGTATAATCCAGTTTCATTTAGTTATTCTTTCTTTCCTCCAATAATGCCCACGGCGTTGTTATACTAGAACATCGAGAAGAACGTTGCAATTTTAATTCGAACCGGGAGGGATGTCAGTTTCAGTTCACGTTGCCGTCACTTAATTAGCATACTTAATTTATTCATGAGATTCTGTAAATGTATGTACAAATGCTTTTGCAACCCGATTCTATAGTCATAGTGTGGAACTGGGTTGTGACTGTATCTTGTCCTCGAATCGTTCGGTAAGTTGGACATCCCGAAACTCATCCGTTTTACGGCAGTAGTGTATTTACATTTCACTTTTTATTTTAAATATGTTTGATTGTTCACAGTAATAGAGATGTTGTTTATTTGGTATCTCATTCATTGTATTATTTCACTGCAATATGTTTGTATTCTCTTTCGATATTGTCATCATTAGTTCGCTTACCCTGTCTCATTTCATAATAATCGTAGCTCATTCGACTGTGTCCCTAGACCGGCTGACCTTTTAGATAATTCTTTGACGTTATCGCTATCAAATTGATTTCTGTAAAACGTAAAACACTGATGACCTTACCTCAAAGGTGTGTATGTGTGTGTGTGTGTGTGTGCGCGTCTATGTGTATTTTGTTGTCTTGAAAGGTAGACAGAATCGTTGAAATGCACAATATAGTCGGCTTAATATCGTTCGTGTATATCGATAATATAGTGAACCAAACAGTTCCTTTAGTCAAATGCAAAGTCAAAGTCAAAATAAAAAAAGTTTTGTTTGTTTGTTTGACTGTGTATGTGTGTGTGTGTGTGTGTGTGTGTGTGTGTGTGTGTATGTGTTAGATTTGAAACAGGAACGATATTATTCTCTATTAAAACTGTTTTCACTGCCAAAATTGCTTCAAGTGATATGGAACACCGTTGGTATTATCACAGCCTGATAATTTGCTCAGAATGAGATTCCTGCCAAGCTAGTAGAATAATTGGGATTTAATGCAAGTTCATTTTTCATAAGCCCATGGGGGTCATTATTTCCTTTTCCAAATTCAATCAACTTCTAATATAATAACTTTCTAGTGCATATAAGAAAATTTCATGTGAAATACTGTGATTTTGCAATTAATAGAAACAAATGACTTTTTAATTAGGTTACCTCTTGATTTTTTGTCGTACTGAATCTACACAGCCCGGAGCGAACGAGTCCTTGTGAAAATCTAAGAATTTTATCTTAAGCCCTAACAGTAATATCTCCACATATTGTTCTTAATCATTGCTGCTATTTTCGGCATCTTAGGTTTTGAAGTATGGACCGCTCGATCATATCCTATCAGTAAATTATTCTTTTTTTATATAAAAAAGTACATCCGTTCAATATAACATACCATATTTTTAGCTTGACTGTTTCAATGCTTCGTAGACGGGAAATCATTGACGGCTAATCAGAATTGTTAAGCCGTTCAATAGAACGATTTAGGGGAAATGTAAGATATGGATAATAGCTAACAAGTATACTGTTACTGTGGTCATCATCTATTCACTACCAGCAAAGAGTGTTCGAATTTTAAAAATTGCACAATTATTTGTATTTCAATGTCATGATTTGTGACAATAATATATTAATGGATTGTATGGATGCTATCGTACTAAGTGTAAAGTTCAAACCATATATATATATATATATATATATATATATATATATATATATATATATATATAATAAACTAAAAATAATAAAATCTCGAAAATTGTGTGGTCTCACAAGTAAATGTTGATGCGGAAACTGACATCAACTTAAAAAGACACTCTAAAACTGTTCTTCCAATCTGTAATGGTTGTAACTCTGATGAGAAGAAAGTAATAACACAGAATCCATATGGAAGACAACGGGAAACATAACTACATGAACTAGACAGTCACATATGGAAACAAATATATGAAAAATATAAAAATAAAAATTCTACCTACCCCACCTATTCTAAATTTGTGTGTAATCGGAACCATATATTTTTTTATTAGGCCTTATGTTAAAGTACATTTCTTCCATCATTCTCGCTGGTCGGAGTATATTCTTCAGCGGGTGTTGTATGCAATAGGTACAGTGATTCTGCGACGGTGACTGCCGACGAATTAAAGGCTCGGGTAGTGTTTGATGACTGTGGCGCTTTGGGCAATACTTTCGACGACTTTGTTCTCTCTGCTATACATTTCAAAGCAAGCATGTAGGTGTACCTTCCGTAGGTGGACACGCTGTGATTTTGTCATTTCTAAAACTTAGTTATTCTTCTTAATTAAAGCACGGAAAGCGTAATGATTACCGGAAGAAAGTTTCATTCTTTCTGAGGAGCAATTCCGTTTTGTTTCCGAGAGCTAAAAACAACTAGGAATAATCACTTGCAGCGATACTTCATTTGGAGAACCATTTCTTCTGCTTGGGAAAACGAGCTTAATGAAACTTTGATCAAAATACGGGTACTGACAATGCCATAGTGAAAGCTTCGACGTCTGACAGTCTCTCGCCTTTGGGCATTGAACAGATAGAGAAACGAACACCTAAAAGGAACGCAGCAGTTTCATTGACAGGGATTGTTATTGCAATTTTTTGCGACCATTTGTAGTCATCAGGTAGCCAATTATCAGCAAATCACTGCATTGCGACTACTACGTATACACCGTGACAGACACACAGACAAAAACACACACACAATTAGATACAGATATATACACGGACATATATAATCGGTATGTATATATTAAAAAATTCGCACATCGATATAAAATGTATAAAAATGTGTGTATGTCAGTGTGTCTAGATCTATTGATAGTGACAATATTCACTCCTATCTCCATCACCAGGTTGGTTGGTACGTCGCTGGATTCGGTTTGTCACGTCCGTCGGTCGGACGGACAGACAGACAGACAGTCAGACAGATAGACAGACAGACAGACAGACAGACAGACAGACAGACAGACAGACAGACAGACAGACAGGCTGGCTGGCTGGCAGAGTGACATACACAAACAGATAGGTAGGTAGGTAGGTAGGTAGGTAGGTAGGTATGTAGGTAGGTAGGAAGGTATAGTAAGTAGGTAAGTAGGTAGGTAGATAGATAGATAGATAGATAGATAGATAGATAGATAGATAGATAGATAGATAGATAGATAGATAGATAGATAGATAGATAGATAGATAGATAGATAGATAGATAGATAGATAGATAGATAGATAGATTGATACAGAAATGAAGATCCTACTAACATACGACTTTCTTCTTCTCTTAGATAACAAAAATACTGGATATATTAAATTTATAACATGGAATATTGGCCTCCTTCTTACAACGAAACACAGTAGTATTTCAGCTAGCAGGTTCTAAATTTGAAGAGTGTGAAGGACCATACAGAGTCGATGGCGTTGTGGGGTTTTCACAGCATAGTAACTAAGGAGACTAATCTACTTTTGATAATAACTGTGTGTTTATTAAAGTATATTACGCGTAATATAGACTAGTGCTTTTGATAATGGAAGAAATCGTTGTAATCAGTATACCTGAACTTGATCATAAGGACCAATTGTTGGCTTGCTTTCTTCAAACTTGACGTCAGTTGCCAATGTAGTTACTATGACGATAACAATAACAATAACAACATTAATCTGTACGTAACTATTTTACACACTGCATTGTGCTCTAATCCTAGCTTGGGTTTATAGCGGCACAACAGCCCCCCATTCTTCCCACCATTCCCTTGGCAACATATATGATCCGTTGCAGCTGTAGGCGCTATGTGCATAGGATTAAAGCACTCACATTGCAACCTCTATCCTACCAGGATCCCATTTTACAGCTGGGGTGAATGCGGCATAGTCTTTAACCATTCAGAAACGAATGACAACTGCAAGACTCGGCAATGTGCAATTTCCAAATACGGCCACTCAAACTATTAGATCATCATCACACGACAATAATGTACGATAAAATACGATGTAACTTCTATTCTTCAACACGGATAAACTCAAACGTGCCTGAACTAATATGGTACCGCAAGTGGTGTTCATAAAACAAGCGCACTAGTACTCTATACGGTCATTGCGTCAAGCCCACTCATACGTTATCGTATTATTTGTGTTATCTTGTCAGTGAATCCATGGCGATTACACGTTTATTTATTTTTTGTCACAATTTTTTCTATAGCGCTGCGAGGCAACTATTAACATCAAAATTGTAATTCTTGTATACTCCTATTTTCAACAGTGGTGCGTACAACTGTGTATTATGTGACGTAAGCCTGGCAAGTAGAGATGCAATGGCATTGCAGCAATGTTTTTAGAGATAGACATAATTGATAACAACCTCCTATTAAAACATACCACAATGTGATGAGGTTAAACTCAACAACAACATTGGCGTGTTGAATCTCTTCGGCAAAAAAAAGAGTTGTTTCTGGTCAGCGCCTATCACTTAAATGCCCTCGCGTCGGTCTTTTTTTCGTGTTTGTCCAGCCCATACAGTCTGCAGATCTGAGGGGGAACACAAAAGTAAATCTCCCTACTTCAATGAAGACAACTGCAGAGCCAATCATAAACAAAGCAAATGACATCTGCCCCGCGCACACACTTGCTCTAAAGTACTAAATAAAAATATCAGTGACTGCCATAAATAGTAGACTGAGAGATAGGTTTGCTGAGAATAAAAAAAATCGCGTCGTCGGAACATTTTAGACAAACTCTCCTGACCAGGAACAATTCTTACTTTTTTGGCCTTACATGTAGTTTGTATGGCCATGTCCACACTGAGACTACATGTCTACTGTCATTGGTGTTTATTTGGACTCCTGTCAAGGATACTATCGACTGTGAAGATCCCCCTCTAAATCACTGATCAGTCCATTTTCCTGTTGCAGCTCGGTTGCACTTCATTTTTGTCAGATGTACTGAAATTACAGCGACATTTATTGACACTCCAGTGCAGTCATGGAACGCGGTAATAATCGCTCTGAACGATATCAAGTATGTGTTATGCAAAACAAACATTATATCAATGTCTCCAGGGCTACCTATACTAACATTTTACTTTTGATAATTTGTGTTTGGGGTCTTCATACTAAATGACTTTTATAGCAAACAATACTCTAAGAGTTGCATATTTTGGAATATCAAACAAAAAAGGATAGGCTTCGTAAATCTTAAATTCTATGTAAAGGATTTGTTCAGTCAATCAGTCAGTAGGAGTGTTTGTTTGTTTGTTTGTTTATTTGTTTGTTTGTTTGTTTGTTTGTTTGTTTATTTGCTTGTTTGTGTGTGTGTGTGTGTGTGTGAGAGAGAGACAGAGACAACCAGAGAGAGAAACCGGCCGACCGACAGACAGACAGACAGACAGACAGACAGACAGACAGACAGACAGACAGACAGACAGACAGACAGACAGAGTAGAGGGGGAAGAGAGAAACTGTGACATAGTACGTTTACCCATCAAAGAATTAGGTACCTAGATATAAACCCGAGCGTATAATATGATAAGATAATTCGTGTTGGGAGTACATTCACAACTCTATTATGCAAATAGATTAACGAGTCCTCCAGGGCAATTAAGTGTCGTTTACAGTTTTATTACTTGATTCAAGTAAAGCAATAACGCGGGCAGACACCAAGCACGTCATACCACAAAAGTGATAAGTTAAACATTGTATGCGATGAACAGCTTGACTCGAATGACTTACATGCAGTCACTTTTTAATAACTCGATTTAATTTAATAGCTATTTGGCATCTCTCATTAAACATATTGAATAATTTGTCTGTCGTTGACAAAATTCACACCTTCTCTACAAATTGGATTAAATAGGGTGGAAATGTAATTAAAGTATTCTATATGGACCTCCCCTACTCATCAACACTGTGTCTTTTTCATACCGCTATAACTTTGTTAACTCCAACTTTTAAATCTTAAATACCATTACTCAGATGACGCAGTCGTTATTTTTGATACCGTAAAAGCGTAATCCCATTCTCCAGCTAAATGATTTCAAAGGTTTCTAGACAATACAAACCTGGCTGCCGTCAGAGACGTTGACATGTTGATGATATATTAACGCCTGTCTTTGTGAACGTTTCAATTGGCACGATTTATATTTCTTTAAATCATATTTACCATATGCTTCTGAAAATATCACATGTTTCGCAATCTTAATAACCTGTATACTTAGAACTTATTTGTATACGTGTCTAACCATTTAGAATGATACAACCAATTTCCTAGTTTTGTAGATATGCATGTGATCGTCGTGTAAAACTGGCTTTGAAAGTGCCGAAAAGTCTTCGCCTTATTATCACACTATCAAAGTACACTGTAACACAAATTTGCTCACAAACATAAAGGGTCACAACAGACTTGAATACAGCAGAAGAAAGTTAACTGTGTAGAACAAAATGGATACGTAAAATTGTTGTATCTGTCTCCTGCAGATGGTATGTCATATGCATTGTAATATAATTGTTATATGTGTCTGTCTCTTGGAGAGGGTGATTTATATACATTGTAATACAATTGTTGCATGCATCTCTACACTCGACACGTGTGTACAATCATGACATACCTGTTTTTGTTTTTGACAAAATTATGACAAGGACACGCGTTATCCGTCATGTAGTCCCTGTTCAGTAAATCACTCTCTACAAGACACACATACATGCAACAGTTGTATCATAATGTAAACAAATCACCCTCTGCTGGAGAAAGACACAAGCAACTATCACAATTGTATCAATCGTCGCAGTGACTAATTTCCGTACAGCTTACTTTCTTCTGCGTTGTAGTGTGTCTCGTGTGAATATCTGAGTACATTGTATCCTTACATTGTAGATAAGGTGAACACATTTTCGACACCTTCACAGCCAGTTTTAATTATCCACGGAATCCTGATCACATGAACCTCTATAAAAACTGCCTGAAATTGTATACCTCAATATATGTTAACACTGGTATTTGCCAATGTTTCAAATTATTGGAACATCCTTTGTAGCAAGTGAAGCGTATATTGCCTACGGGCCGGTATATAATCAGAAGCAGCATCTCCTCAAAATTGTGATTGTTGAAGATAGACTGAGTCTAGATCTCAAACTTATACCACTCTAACCAGATGAAAATCATTATTACAATAATCAATATTCATTTCTTATCATATACACGTTCTGTCGGCTTGTATTAAAGCCCCCTCCATCATACTATACCAGGCCAATGCTCCGATAGTGTATGAGTTGCCAGAAGCATATATATACACCGGTCTACTACAAAGAATATTGCACACTGCCACTCGCCTAATTAGAAAGTATAACTACATTACAGCAATCATAATGCAACTTCACAGGTTTCCAGTACTCTACAGACGTCAGATTAGCCTACATCCTATCTACGCATCTACAAATATCGCACTCGGTCATTCCCATATGCATGTACCTTGCTGAACTCATTCTGATCAACAACTCAGAGTTTACAAAAAGTTTTCATTCATTAACTACTACATATACAGTTTCATGAACATCTACATTTAAGTTCCTGTAACTCCTTTGAAACGAATATCGTACCAGCTGATATCCGTACAGCACCAATTTTTGGGACAGCTAGGCAAACAGCCAGGTAGGCAAACAGACAGACAGACGGACGTACGGACAGACAGAGACAGACAGACAGACAGACAGACAGACAGACAGACAGACAGACAGTCACTCAGTCACCCCGTCAGACAGACAGATATACAGACAAGCAGGCAGTCAGACAGACAGACAGACAGACAGACAGACAGTCAGCCAGCCAGACAGACAGACAGACAGACAGACAGACAGACAGACAGACAGACAGATGGACGGACGGACGGACGGACGGACTTAATATTTGGTAAGAAATGTTTTATCAATATATCAAGCAATTCCAAACAACGTGTTTTGTTTTGACTTAATAACATTTCCCCGACATTTGTTCGGACGACATGAAGTCATATGTAGACAGCTTTATTGAGGTCTGCACTTATTCATTCAGATATATCGACCACCAACGTATGTACCGAATCAATGAATTGAACGTGAAACAATGAGTTGACAATTTGAAGATACTATATTATGTCATGGAGACTGGTAACATTCATTACTGTGACTCATATACCGATCTCCAGTTCACCCAATTAGATGAACTTCTTTGTAAATGAACCCATCCAAAGATATAAGCTCGATACGGCAGCTAATAAGAGGAAAATGCAATCGGTGCATTCTTCAAATTAACTGGGATCGTGCATTCCTCATTATGTCTACTAAATGCACAGACAGAATCGGTCAAGCGTGATTTTCAATTGACAAAGTCTAGAGATACCTACGGAAGTATCAAATTGGATCTATTACCTCTGTGTTTTCTAGCTTAAAATTTAGAGTTCAGCTGGACAGGAGGTGCATTTCCTCTCCAATAAAAATGATTTACCTTTGTTTATGTGTACCTTTTTACTACTGTTTTTTCCCTGTCAATACCTGAACATTTTGAGATATGAATGGTTTATTGTTTGTCCTTCTTTTTACTCCTGTCAGTTGTACAGTGAGTTGTGATTACTCTGAGTACTTTAATGTTATGCACTTTGTAAGTTAAGATTACTTATTAAGATTTTTTAGTTAAGATTAATTATCAAGATTACGATTAAGATTTTAAATATATAACAGTTTAGGATGCAATGTATGAGTAAAGGAAATATGATTTATATGTCTTTTATCTTCAAAAGTAAAATGTAATGTACGGGTTTAGACAACTCGTAAGTATAAAAATCTGTTAACCTTTTTATGTCATTGGTCATTTTGCTTACGACGATCATATATAGGTGTGTAAATATTTGACAATACAGGCACCAAATGTACTATACTGTAGAACTTTAAAAGCAACGCCTCTCCCTGTATGTTTCTATTTGTCCGTCTTTGCTCTTTCGCTGACGCCCAGGATCTCTCCATTTTGTGTCTCTCTGTCGCTATCAGTCTGTGCACTTGCCTCCCTGTCTGTCTGTCTGTCCGTACGTACGTAAACCCTCTCCCTCTATATGTTTCTGTCACGCTGTGTCTGTCTGTCTGTATGTCTGTCTGTCTGTCTGTCTGTGAATTGTGAATGTGAATTCATATGGCCATTCAGACACCCTTGAGTACCCCTGGACAACATGTCAAACATTACACATTCTGCAAACATAAATATAACTATATATGGCTACACATGTAGCTATACTCGTATTTGCTCCTGGACTATAAATCGAAGATTGAAAATCCCATTAAATTGAATAACAAATTCTATTCTGAATTAGTGAGTCTTCATACTTATTAGTTAATGAAACGTATATAGACGACACATTGATTTTCCCTGGCTCTAATTCTCCACCGATTTGTATGTATCCATTACTAGGTGAGTGATTTTTTTTATCGATTCAGCAGCCAACATGGTAACTATTATATATCAATGCTGTGTCATTAGAAGGCTGTCTCGTGTTTTAAAGTGATTGCCAGTACATCTACGATAGTCATGTTTCTCGAATATGGATTTACTTGTATAGAGACACGCATCATGAATTTGAAATGCAAAAAATTATTTATTTAGGATATATATTGCTATCAAATATGGTTTACCACATTGCCTAATCGATGGGGCAATATACTCATAAGTCTCCCTGTCTGTCAGTCAGTCTAGATCTTTCAGTCTCCCTGTCTGTCAGTCAGTCGAGATCTGTCAGTCTGCCTGTCTGTCTGCCTCTCTGTGTCTCTCGTTCTATATCTCTGTCTTTCTTTCTGTCTTTCTGCATGTCTGTGTCTCTGTCTTTGTCTCTCTCTCTATCGTCATAAGAATTGATTCGTCGCCAAATGTGCAACTCGAAGGCACAACGATTGTAGCATAATAGAATAGAGTAGAGTGTAGTGCAGCCATACAATGCAATGCACTGCAGTACAGTACAGCACAGCACAGTGAAGCGCAGCGCAGCGAAGCACAGCACAACACAGCACAGTACAGTACAGTACAGTACAGTACAGTACAATATCACTGCCTTGCATCAGGTACCACAGTAACTGCAATGGCAAGACTATTGCTAGACAACATGATGATTCATATAGCGTTATGTAACTATCATACACGAGAGTATGCATGAAAATACAGTCCAACATGTTGTACCTCCCGTGTAATTTTAGTTAGAGCCCCCACAGCATTGTCAATTTCATTCAACGCGTACAGAATCCTTCACATAATTGGATTACGGAAAATCAATCAGACTTAATTAAATTTGTTTCCAAATAGGGAGTTGTCATTAAAGTCGTTTTTAGTTGTTTACGATGCTTTTCGACGGCATGTCAATTACTTTATCAATTGTGATCTGGCTTTGTCGGTTACAGTACATTTCATGTAAAATGTGGTAATATTATGTATTCGAAAAAGCCTCATGTTATTTATCGGATGAAGAACTTTCAAAATGGTGAAAATGTTACATTTAGGGTTTAAGAAATTATTGCGTGACTTTTTTAGTAATCAATAGTTTGCATTCTATTTCTTTATTGTAGATAATATCTTCTGTACCTTCTGGACAAGAGAGTCAACTTGTGTACTTCGAGGTAAGTGAAAGTGTTTCCATTTGGAGGAGAGAGAGACAGAGAGAGACAGAGAGAGACAGACAGACAGACAGACAGACAGACAGACAGATAGACAGACAGACAGAGAGTGTGAGTTAGTGAAAGAGAGTAATTCCCTAATAAGATCATTTTATTTTTCTCTTGTCAAACTTATAAAGGGTTTATTAAAATCACGTTCACATTGTAAAAGAGTGTACTGACGTCTTCACAGCACACTTCAAAAAAGTGATCACAGAAAAATTGAGCCACGGAAATGAAGTAAACATGATTAATTTACCACTATGGTGGAAATGAAACTGAATTCTCCCTTTAATTAGTTGAGGTAAGTGAAGTATACGTATACTCAAAGATAGAAAATTCTATCGCCTATCCAATCAATACTCGCATCCCTATCTCACAAAGACTTCCCGGACATCGCTGTCCAAAGGCGCCGACATAAAATACCTTTGGCAAATTGAGCATTCCTCGTTTACTTTTCTTAACTGCGAAAAGATCTCATGGTCTTTATAAAGTCAAAGCCGCTTAAAAACCCATGCCTGTTGGGTATCTATGCCTGTCCGATGGGGCGGCTGTCTTTGAGCGAATTGTTCTTAATCCTTCGTTATACTCCGGCTCGCGGCCAAGGCTTAAAAGCATAACTATCAGATGTAAAGTGTCGAGATTAATGCGCCTGATGAGAAAGAATCCCAACTATATTTGCACTTCTTAATACTGTGTGTGCCGCTAAATCTTCATTGTCATCTGGAGCATGCAGTTTTATTTATTGGTTAAGTAGAGTTTGGATTGAACGTTGTCGAGATTAACATCTTTATTCACCGTGGATGTTTTTTTCTGTTGGAATTCTAATCGTCGTGTAGTTTAGATACACGCTTCTTCAAAATTGAATTGGGAAATCTAATTGCTAAGTGTACATAGTTTAAGTGGCATTCCTGATTGAAGTTAGTTTTTTGTGTTTGAATTCCCAACGAGGAGAACCTGACTTAACTGAGGGTTTTTTTTGTCTTTAACCGAAATCTGCTGTACCTGCGCGTGTTTTAAAATGCGGAAACGTTTTGCAAAGAAAATTCTTTGCATTTGTTCATTCTTGTGCGAACATTTTAAGACCATTTGCATAATTGCAGGAGCTTGTATCCTTAATTCACAAGCTAACTGAAAACCTTGTTTTAGATAAACAATGTAATATCACTTACAGAAAAAAGGTCAGCAGCATTCTTACCGAATTAAACTCATTAGAGAAAGTCAATCTTTAGAGCACAAAAGATAACTGGCGAGCAAATACAATACAACTTTAGGTTTTAAGTGAACGTTAACGTTGTAGATTTTGTTACTGGTTATTGGTCACAGAATAAGTTAGTTGAAAACGTCTACTATACTCGTAGTTCCTGCAGTTGCTTGCTATGCGACATTATCTTCCCACAAATGTTATTTTTTTTAAATAATGTTTCTAGCGTTTATAGACAACCGGCCCATATGCAAAGTTTACAGATAGTGAAAAATACATATCTGTCTTACAGATAGCAAAAGTGAGAAAAATACATTTCATATTATTTAAGTTCTCATCTCCCGTATATACATACTTACACAAATTGAGCAGTATTCATTAAAATGTTAAACTTATTGTAATTGAATCGGTTGTGAACAATATTTCTTTTTGATCCCCATATTCCTTTGAAATTATCTAAGTTAAAGTTCAGATAGCTGTAAATAGATATTTTTTTAAAAAGTTGATAAAACACATAAGGAATTGTCTAAATAATTTGATACGTGATCGAAAAAAAATTGATAATCAGAGACGCAACCTTAATATGTTAAATCATAGTCGTTCAGCCATATAAGGTTAAATTAACATATTCAGATTTTCGAATTCAGAGTTTACGGCTCTTTAAAGTACATATTAACATGGACTTTGCCTTTGAAACAGACTCTTTAAATGCTACCTTTGGTGAAGAAACTGCCAACCCGTTCTAAGTTACAATTATAAATTAATCTAGGTTCACCATACAAGTTTTTAGATACGGACTGGTTGTGCCTGAATTCAGTATGTCGACAGCTTACAGCGCCGCGGCATGTTCAGCCTCGAGGTAGAATGTTCGTCAATTCTGTTGAATAATATTCACTCAAAATTCTTCAATTCTCTACAACATTTGCTAATGAAACTTGTTTATTATTTCATTAAAATACTATGACAAGGTTTACCGTCTTGTTTTTTTTAAGGGTCCAACGTCTTGTAGAAAATCGTCACTCTTTTATTTTTCCATACAGTTAAGATTATTCAGCGGCCATATTGAATTATTCTATTCGACTAAATTTTGATATGATTTCGACCTCGTAAAAAACGAAATGTCCAAAGTCAAAATAAATATGTGAAATGCTGACCTTTCTTGAATAGTCCTTCTTATAAAACCAATTCCAATTTAACTCTAGATATTCAGTGTTCAATGTAACCAAATTGCTGTTAGTCTCTTTACACATACAATATATTTGTACTCTGTGTGTAGCACTGGCTATGATACTTCATTAGCTATTTAATGATAAATGTTGTTATCACCACAAAAATCTATATCTAATTGAGTGTGACGCAGGCACGTAACTGTAACTAATTGATTCTAATTGCGTAACATTGCTCTTTGATGAAACAATTTATAGCTTTAATTTAAGTAAAGTTTCATGACAAATGAAATAATTACCTTTAACCACAATGATTAAATACTCGGCCCGACACTTGGCGCCCTTAGAATATAACCTCGACTCCTCAGCGTCTCTTTATGTACACGGCTCTTGCTGCTCATAATAAGTGGGGCTCACCTGGACTATTCTCACCGCGTTGATATGAACCAAGTCTTTACCTTGATTGCATCGTGTTCCTACTTAACTAAACATGTTGGAATGTGTAATTCCCATCCATTTTTTCTGAATGGTGATTTTGTTTGGATTTTCTTGTTTTTGTTTTCTTGTTGTTATTGTTGTGGTTTTCTTTCACTAAGTTTATAATATGAAAAAATATGAAATACAAAATGAACTAAAAAGGTACAAAACTGCTGGTTCAGGAAATCTTAGCAAGTAAATAAATAATTTGTTTTTATATATTGAAATCGAGCTTTGTTATTTTGTTCAATGTGGTATAAGATGTCTTACATAACCATCCCAAGTTGTTTGTATATCTACTAAATCTAATGGTATTGCTTGTTTTACATAACCATCCAAAGTTGGTTGTGTATAGGTACTCTACTAAATCTAAGACAATGTTTAGACGATAGAGGTACGTTACTTCAGTGTGAAGATGAAAAAAACACTATCAAAATATGTTGATAATGAACTTGTAATGTAATTCGTTCATTTAAAGGTGATTCAAAATGTTCACCTTCACTATTGCTATTTTGCTAGACGACGTGTTTGTGAAATGTATACTGGTTTTAAAACTTTAAAAAAGCGTCTGCAAACACCTTAAAATGACCTCTTTTCAGTCAGTTCCCTTCGGATTTACTTAGAGAGTTTTCGGGTATTTCCGGTCCCACCTAGACCACGCGATTCTGTGTCGTCATAGATGGACATCGTTAGCACGTAGCCTATTAAGAGCGTAGTCAACAGGTGAATAAAACTCAACAGCATTGTGAAAAAATACATTGCTGGTGGTTGTAATAGACATCAGTAAACAAAAACTACAGTCTACATGTCTTATTAACCAACATTTACCGATATTTACTCACACTTCCTGACTAATTGTCATTGTCTGTGGGTATAAATGCTAAAATATTATGTCCCCATATTATGGCAAAATAAATCAAAACGGCTAGACTATATGTACATTAACACTTGTAATGTCGGGTGTTTCACATTCAGTGACTTTTATTTATCTGATTTTTTACCTCCCGTAAGGGTACGGGAGGTATTAAAAGGGAATGTCTGTCTGTGTGTCTGTCTGCCTGTGTGTCTGTCTGTCCGTGTTTGTGTCTGTGTCATCATTTTCTTAAAATCGGCCAGCTCAATTGTAATGAAATTTGGAATATATAATTCTTAGGGTAATAGCTAGACCTGATAAGGTTTTGAGCCAGATCAGTTAATGTTTAATTAGAGAAATTTCCATATTGATAAAATCAAATAATTAAGCAATGTCTTAAGACTCCATACTTCAATTTCAATAAAAATTAGTATATTAATCAAACATAAGAAAATACATTTGTCATATAAAATTTTTTCATGTACTTGAAAGTATTGAGACAATATGAATTAATATAATTGTGCTATATTAATTTGAGTAAACTCGGAAGGCTGCCCTCAAGTTCAATTCCGTGAGAGAATGCAATGAAGACAAATGCGTATGCATGAAGTGTAATATGGCAAAATGGTGTCCATGCGACCATGATTCGATCATGTCGACTGTATATATTGTAGGTAGCGTTTGCTGTGATTTTGGGGCTTCTTCTTCTGTGTTTGTGACATTGAATTCGGCGTGAACCAAATCCTACAATTCCTACAATGTAAACGCAAATAGAAGCGATACACATCTGAAGTGCAAAGTTGAGTGGGGTTTCAGCTAAATTACGCCTTACTTGGCATAAAAACGAACATACTCACTCTAACCCTAGGCCTGCTTGCATACGGAGTGAGTCGTCCCTTCCTTACCTTCGTTAAGGGTCGTTCCGGTGAAGCATCTTCCTTCACAGGCGAAGTGATAAATAAACACACCACATCCCTAGACCCATGTCACCATTTCATCTCACTCAAACTGAAATTTTGTTTTTTCAGCTTCGTTACAAGAATCGAACACATTACGTGACTTACAGTTCACTACATGCTCTTCGAAGATTCATTTGAGGTTAACCATGGTTCACACGTACACATCTTTCAGAAATAAAAATTACCATGGTGTATACCAAGTTCATACTTCTCCTCAGCAACACAAATTTGTTTATACCATAGTTTTTTAATTTAACTTTAATAATTGGTGGTTCCCTTACGGGAGGTGCTCAGTTTACATCAGTGCTCAGTTTACATGGTTATTATTTGCCGATAAGAAGCATCACAATACCATCAACACACATGACACATCGATGGCATATTTTAGCCTACTATACTCGTACTCGCTGATGTCGCCTTTTGAACGGCGCATTTAGTAACAAAGTAAACATATTTCATTTCGAATAGATATACTAGCTATTAGAATACCCATATTATCAGCAATAAAAATTGTAAAGAATTACGAAATTTCGTGAGTTTCGTGTTGTCATTTATATGACTTAAACAACTCGTCTGGAAGAAAACTTGTATGGTTTCCCTTGTTGTGATATCACTTCATACAACAAGCCTATTTAAGATTCATTAAAAGAATTTTGTAACGAATCATGGTATTCGAAGTATACAGTTTAGGAAACCAAAAAATCAAATATTGCGATGTGTTCATGATATTATATATGATTGGACAATATTGACGTCGGCAATCAAGGCCGTGACCCCAGCACATGGTTATCAGAGAAAGTCTGCAACTAGATATTAGACACGTACGCTTCGGTCCAATTTCTCAGTGTTTGGTTTGACGTTAGAGACATTATTTCTGTAAGACTTTGGCAATATATCTAATTGATAAATATGGATTATTTCAACACGTGGATAAATTCAACCCGAATGTGCTCTCCGAGTCCATACATACATACATTACTTCAGCTTTGACTGGCGGAACTCCCTGAACTAGAACTATCCTACGTATATATACTGCCGCGACCGCGGTGACTGTCCGCACAACAAAACTTGACAACACTACCCACCTACCGATAATCAAATATAAAATCACATGTACACCATGATAAAAACACGCAATAATATGAGTCCCCAACACGTCGATGAGACCTACTTCTGTTCTGAGGATTTACATGGGTCTCAGACTCAGACTAGAGTATCGCGATCGTGCCCTAGACAGCCCTGACAGAAAATAATAGATGTAAACTTGAGTTCACAAGCCAAACATGTGACAATGCAAGACCACAACGAAAACTGTGAAACATTTACAGGTCGCTCTCATTTTATATATGGACAACAAAATTAGGTCGGCCACAGTTCCATTTACATGCAATGACTCGGAGCGCGATTCCATATGCTTGGAGCAAATCGAATCAATTAGTGTATTATGGGACCAACAAATATATTGTGGCACTGCATGTCCTGATATGCCTTCTTGAAGTTTCCCATGGGTATTGTAATACCTAGTATATTTATTCGAGATGAAATAAAAGGCGACGCGAGTACGAGTATAGTAGGCTAAAATATGCCGTCCTCGGGATGCTGTCGACGTGTCACGACGGCATTGTAATGCTTCTTCTAAGCAAATGATAAAAAAAATCAGATAAATAAAAGTCATTGAATGTGAAACACCCGACATTACAAGTGTTTATGTATATCTAGTCTAGCCGTTTTGATTTGTTTTGCCACAATATGGGGACATAATATTTTAGCATTTATACCCACAGACACTGACAATTAGTCAGGAAGTGTGAGTAAATATCGGTAAATGTTGGTTAATAAGACATGTAGACTATAGTTTTTGTTTACTGATGTCTATTACAACCACCAGCAATCAATTTTTTCACAATGCTGTTGAGTTTTATTCACCTGTTGACTACGCTCGTCATAGGCTACGAGCTAACGATGTCCCTCTATGACGTCACAAAATCCCGTGGTCTAGGTGGTACCGGAAATACCCGAAAACTCTCGAAGTAAATCCGAAGGGAACTGACTGAAAAAGGTCATTTTAAGGTGTTTGCAGACGCTTTTTTTAAAGTTTTAAAACCAGTATACATTTCACAAACATGTCGTCTAGCAAAATAGCAATAGTGATTGTGAGCATTTTGAATCACCATTACAGTGGCCATATGGATGGGGATTGGGATAATCATTTTGGATTAAATAAAAGAATACTACCAAGGCTTTCTACGTGAATCAGTAATGTGAAACAATATAGACTAAGTCTGTGTTTGTAACTCAATAAATTGTAAAACATCAATAAATGTGTAAAATGTTTGTTATTGTACGTACAATAACAAACATTTTATACGTTTGTTTAGGTTTTTGCAATGTATGGCGTTACAAACACAGATTTGGTCTATGTAGTTTCACATTGTTTTTTCACGTAGAAAGCCATGATGACATTGTTTTATGCATTTAAAAATCCAAAATAAATAACCACTGCCATCCATATGACCACTTTAAGGCGTTACATAGTTACGTGTCATATACACTCTTATATATATATGGGTGTGGATGTTAGTGTAGGAGTGCATTATATCGTATATGGAGACACCTATACAATTTATATTTCCGGATCCATTGCGTGATCTTAATGCTTTTCATTAATAATCCCAAACAAATTTAGTCTATACATGTATTATATTTTCCATTAAAACGAAGCCTTTTACTTCAAACCAATTATTCTTAATTCCATAAATAGTACTTATTAGTACCCACGGAGAAAGCAATCTATTGAGAAAGGTAATTATACAGCTGTGTCGCAGTAGCCACATTTGTATTTCACTAATGCAATTGTTCGTCTTATACAATACCGTCGGTGATAGATGCCAGTTTCAGATCATTTCAATATAAAATGTTACAATGGAAGAATCTATAAATATCTCCCCTCAAACTCCATCAGATAAAATGCTCCAACGGTAGTAATTTATACATATATAGTGTAAGTGTCAAAATGTAATTTAAGTGTCTTTAAAAAAAGATAATGAAAATTAAAGTACTGCAAATTTAACAGTTGCAGCTGTTCGATGATATATTTACAACATCTAAACTAAAACACTATAAACGTTTTCTCCTATAACATACTATGGTGGTAAAATATGCTTAAAATACAAGAATACAACCAATAACTTTGAATATGCAACAACAACTGCCTCTCCCACCCAACCATCAAAACATATAAGCCACAGGTGTACCTTCTTAAAGTTGCATCTGGAACGTTTTCTAAATATGTTTTGTTAAGTATATGACTTTATACTCGTAATATAGTACACCACGAATGGTATTGGTACACGTGTGAGATAAATGTATTTGTAAAGCCGTACACATAATATTTCTAAATAAATCCACTGGCGATGAAATTGTATTTTTGGTCCGTACCCTAATATTTGAGCTCACAATGCGATCACGATTTTACCCTGTTGCTATACTACTTATGGATACAAACAACTTCCGAGTAACATATACAATGTCTAATTATTGGTATTTTACCACAATTTGCAGTTAATATTTCAATGAAAAACATGAACTAGTCACTCACACATGAAAAAAAAATGAAAGATCTACCTACCCCACCTATTTTAAAATTGAATGTAATCGGAACCACATAATTTTTTTTACACCTAACTAAAATAACAAATAAAGCATTTTTTACATCCGCAACGTAGGGTACCCAAGAAATCTAGTGTATCCTTTTTATAGAGATTCTTTGCTAAAAAGACAGTGACGAATCTTAAATTGACAACCGATTCTAACTTGAGCAACATATTGAAGAACCTGTGTGTCTCAGTCAAGCCAGCTGTATCACTGAGGACCTGGTAGGATAGAGGTTGCAATGTGAATGTATTAAACACACTCTCTTCTACAGGATACACATATGCTCCCCTGGGAGTTGAAGAAATGTTATGTATCGTTACGTAGTGCTGATATTGATCGGTGCCAGGGGCAATAATTGTAAAGTGCTTTGAGCACAGCTTTGGAAAGCGTTATATATGAACTAACTAACAACATTTTGATAAAAGACATTTTATTTATTTCCTAAATGACAGCCGAGCCCATTTCATCTCCTTTTTCGCAGCTTGGATGGTATTAAGAGAACACTCAGTTAGGGAGCTTACTTTGTTTTTAGAGCTGTAATTAATATCACACGTGTAATATCAGAAGCGAAAACATGCTCAACACATTGCAGACACACTGAAGAAAAAGGGGTGAATATCAATATAACGATACAGACAAAACATACAGAACTACTCAGAAAAAAGAGATAAATGATTTAACCAGGCCGAGGCAACCTGATCAGTAACGACCAGTTTCCCTGCGCATTAACTTTTTCTCATCAGCAACTTTTTTTCACGCCATTTAGAAAAGTGTGAACTAGATAACATTAAGTAGCAGAAGTCAGACCTTGTCGTATTAAAAATTCCAATTAATCAGTTAGTGAGAAAAGCTTCCATTGATGGATTCACACCTATAGATTGGCGTAACATGGCTTAGATCCCAACCGTCACCGAGCAAGGGTTACCACGGCTACCACCGTGATTGATTACCGTACACGATCACATCAGAACCCGTCAATTTTCATCTGTTTTCGCGCTGACTTTGTTCCTAATCGATCCTCACCTCCCGATCAATTTTAATTATATTTCCATATTATAAGTTGGTTATTTTGATAAATTACATGTCTAAATTGACCGAAGTGTAAGTTAGTTAAAGTCCCTTCAACTGAGGTAAAGTTTCTTCGCATCGTTTATCAAAGCAACCGACGTGTGTGAACAGCAGAAGGCGTTAAAGCAATCTCCGTAATTCACGACGAGGAATTATTAAACTCTCCAAGAAGATTGTCCCGCTTTTGACGTAATTTGATTGCAAAGCACGATCCTCCTGCCCGTAATAATTTGACAAGCGCCATTACGTTTTATTTAAGTATCGCAAATTTAAGCCTTGGCTTTCTATTGCTCCAAACGGCGAGCACGATAAGCGAACAGAACAGTGGATTGAAAGGAATGATTACCTAATAGGTAGGTTATTAGACGAGCTCATTTCTTGAGATTTATTATGGTCGTTCACTCTTAATTTTTCTATCAGTTTTACGACTTTACGTTCGTATAATCAGGGAGAATTCCTCTTAGAGTCTGTGAGTTATATACCAACTTGAGAGCATGATCAACCTCACGGAAATTGGAAGAGTACTAAAATTTCCGACTTAATTCGAGTGTTGATTCCAAAGCTACAAAAGACCGTGTTTCTTTTGTATCCTACCCTAGTATTAATATTCTTGTATGGGGTTTCCAATCTTCTTCAAATCAGTGCTTCACTGATGAGCCAGAGGGAAATTCCACCAGACAACCACAACGGAGATAAACCACTTCGGGTCAATCTGGTGTTAATTCCTCGATGAAACGTCTAGATTGTCCCGTTGTCAGTTTGTACTGTAATTATCGGTAATACCGAGCCTGTCTAAGGTAATTTCTTGTCCGGACTTCCAATTTCCTTTTCCTTTTGTAACGTCTTTATCATTCAATCACGAAACTTTAAGAGTTGTCGGTTAATGTAAAATGTGTGCATTTTCACAGAGTGATGAGGAAATGGACGAGGGTTTATTTAGTTTACAAAAGTATCGTAAAAGTGACGAAGGTATGGTACTTTCACTCCGGTTATATTTCATTTGATGTGTTGTTGCGTATACTTCTCCAAATCAATATTCGACGTTGACACTGTACTTTTAGCTGCACATTAAAATGTACTCTTTGTGATAATAACAATTGGTAATTGACCCTTCCCTGATTGTCACCGTACACAATCCTAGCCATTATTCAATTCAAATACAAGCCTCCTTCCCTCGTTTAAACACCCTACATTCCTTTCCGTTCAGATACCACCCCCTCCTGAACTTTGTCCCATACTCAGATACCGCCCCCCCCCCCTCCTCCTTCAGATACTGTTCTTCTCCCCTTATTCTTAAGTTTCCAATTATATTTCTCATATTTGTAAATTCTTCCCAGAATTCCTATTCTTATATTTATTATACAAGGGCAATGCTTAATTGAGTGAGTGGCTTAATTGAGTGAGTGAGTGAGTGAGTGAGTGAGTGAGTGAGTGAGTGAGTGAGTGAGCGAGCGAGCGAGCGAGCGAGTGACAGAAAGAGTCGATTCCTAAACTGATGACGTCATAACAGTACTTTCAATTCAATATCCATGGCGACATTTCTATATCCTTAAAAGTTAGCCTGAAACATTTTAATAAAACCACCTTCAAAGTCCCCCTTTTTGTCTTAGTAACAGAGCAAATACGGAACATTAAAATGTGGAAAACGTTAATGGAAACAAATCATTCTGTATTTGTCAAACGACATGGATCATTGAGATCAGCCCGAATGGTTGATAACTCATTTTGTGTGTCCCGTGCGTTTTTACAATTACAAGATTGTTGTCTGATTGCATAGCCAGTATCTTTGATTCATCTTCTAGGATGTTATATCGCCTCATATTTTACTGGTTGCATGATCCCTTGTCGAACGATCTATGTACATCGTCTTAAGTTAACATCGTTAACAGAATGTATATCACCACGTTTAGTCACACGTGTCTAATTTCAGTCGCTTGTCAATTCCACCAAAAGATTTAAAATCAATCTCTACCTAATTTATCATTGCCTCCCTGTCCCTGACCTTACAGCATACCTTTTTTTTGAGCAAGTCAAAGGTCAAACAATGGAATAGAAATTAATTGGTTTGCCTTGCGCGTATTTCTGGCATATGTCACGTGATTTTCTCTGTTAATTTCATATTAATAGTCTTTCAATATTCAATAAATGCAATATAGATTAGCAACTTGCTTCAAATCACAAGATCGCGTCAGCCTCTCTGATTATGTTATTTGTTAATCAATTTCGATTTAAAGGAGAAAAATAATTTCAATCTTAATTGAGTTATTAATTTTGAGAAATGTTATATGCATGTAGATTGGTAATTTGTGACAGCTTCCCTTCGACCCTGATCTTGACCTTCAGCTTCATTTTTATGTGACGAAAAATCAATTTCATTTTAATTGAGTTATTATTTTTTTCATAAAATGCTTCACATAATCAATGTGGTAATTTGTCCCCGTTTCATATCGACCGTGAACTTGAGCTTGGGTGTTTGCGTTCAGTCTAGATAAGGAAATCAGTGTTCGAATTAATGAAGCCAGTCAACCTGTCAAATCAAGGCTTGCTGTACAACTTTTAAATGTGTTAAGGTTTTTCATTTCAATGTATGAACAGAATAGAAAGTGTAGACAGCTTTTTGAATAACAGCCATTCATTCACAGAATAAATATTAGATGTATTGAATCGACAAAAATGTAAACAATTTAATTTTCAATTGATAAATACAGAAACCATTTTCTGTAATTTTAACAAAACGTAGGCGTAAAGAAATTACAAACAAGAGCTTCGTTTGTTGATTTCAACAAAAATAAGATCCTTTCAACACCGTCGGTCATGTCAATCATTTATGTGCTACTGATGAATAACATGTATTAATAGTTTGGAGGGAAAAAGGAAGAAGACGAAGGGGGTCAGCTATAGCTTGGGATAGAACACAATCACGAGAAGTATATGATTTAATTAGTTGCATACCTTGTTCGCACAAAATGACAAAACTGTTGTGAAAACTCGTCTACCTCATCCATGGCCAAGGTCGCATTGTAAATGGTGAATTTGAATTATATATTAGAGAAATTGCTCCTGGAGAACTTACCCGTTCGCCAATTTCAATTGACCTATCAGTTAAGAAAATAGCTTTTTCTTTGGACGCCTAGCTTCCAGACATTTGTTTGATTTTACATTAAAGTTGGAAGAAGGGTTAATAGAAACACGCACTGATGAGTCACTTTCATGAATGTGGATTAAATGTACGTAGCAAAAAGAAGGTTACAGATCCATTCAACGAATGTGTTATATGTAGTCATCTAGTGATTCCCTGTGTTGTATTATGAAAGGTGTTTATATTGGTAAAATATAATACAAGACTAAACAACTCGAAGACATTGGAAACGCTGACTATCATATTTAAACAAATCTGACTACTGAAGATATGACAGGTTCATTAAGGGGTATTGTATTGCGTCATCTGGAAGAGCTTTTTTTAAGAAACATAACCAATTCAATCATGGATAATCAACACAGACAAATTGAGCATAGTTACCAACAAAGCTGAATCATCCATGATCAACCAATACAGCTAAACCAACCTTTTCTTTATCCGACAGAGCTGAATCAACCCTGGTACAGCAATAAAGCTAAATAAGCAATGGTTAACCACCATAGCTAAATCATCAACCATAGATAACCAACAAAGTTAAGCTAACGATGGGTGACCAACATAGCTAAATTAACCATGGTTAACCAACATAGCTAAATGATGGTTTACACAACACAGCTATTTGGTTCACCAAACCAACCGATAATCTAACTTACTAAAGTTGATGTGGTTGTATACTTACTTGTTGCCCTGTTAGCTGAGTCATAGGATAAAGCTATAACTATACAGGTAATCTAGGGGTTAACTAGAACACAAAGCATGACTCATGCATGACTTCCTCATCTGCTTCACAGTATGATAAGGATTTCCTCTTGTCCAAGTTCATTTATTGATCGATGACCCAGATAACGCAGTGCATTACAGAACGTTCTGTGTTCACATGGTTAAAGTTCATCCGAACTTAATGTTGTCTGTGTTGAAATAAGTACAGGAAACAAGCTTTCAATACACACACACACACGTATGTACTACATACATACATACATACATACATACATACATACATACATACATACACACACACACACACACATACACACACACATACATACATACATACATACATACATACATACATACATACACACACACACATACATACATACATACATACATACATACATACATACATACATACACACACACACGTACGTACGTACGTACGTATGTACATACATACATACATTCATACATACATACATACATACATACATACATACATACATACATACTGACAGACAGACAGACAGACAGACAGACAGACAGACATACATACATACATACATACATACATACATACATACATACATACATACATACTGACAGACATACTGACAGACAGACAGACATGCTCACACACACATACACACACAATATGACGTAAATAACTATAGACACAAATACGGTAATATATCTAAAGTTACACAACAATATTAAGACTAGAAACAAGTTCTGGCATAATCTGATGTTTTGAGCGTCGAGAACAAGCTTTTCAAACTATACGTTATTCAAGTTAGACTTCTTTTCTATTGCCGAAAGGGCTCGTTCAAAGAATGTTTACAGCAGTGTTTCTGGAAAGCGATTAGACAAACCCCCAGGGTGTTTAACAAAATAAAGACTCTAGGTATAAATGTGTCAGGAAAGCCGTGTTTCCATCTTTCCTCATCATGACTTCGTGATCCGTCGAAATTGAATCCTTTTTATTCATACCGGATTGGTTGATTTGCCTAATTCCGACTTTACTAAGCTGCATTGTCCGTTCCCTGATTCGGCGATAATTAGAGGGTTTTCAAATTACGATTGCTATGTTGGTTAAAGACTGTGCTCGCCCTGCGGGGACATAACGAATCCAGTCCTTATTAGCCATGAGAAAACCAACCTGACATCTTGAAAATCAACTCATTTGCAGGCATGTGTTCGCAGCTGGCAGGTCATTGCTTTCTCTCTTTGTCAGATTAACACCAAATAATGAATACCTTGTTGTGCCCAGGAGAAGTTATCAGAGTGAAAGTATCAGTTTGTAGGTATTAGCATAGGATAGCTAAATCGATATTAGGGAACAACTCACACACACTAATACTGTGAAAATTAATCAAGCAGCGAAAAGGAGAGGAATCGCTGAATAGAGGTTTTTGGAGATAATTGACCTGAAAAGTTTGTTTCCAAACTTTCCATTCTTGCTGTGACTTGCATCCAATCGCAACTATATATTATAATCTTATTATTTTAGCCACAAATATTATGGGTTATCACGCATAGTTTGAATCAGTTGACTTTAGAATGTTTTATTTTTACTATTTGTTTTGGGTTTTCTTTTACTTAGCTATATAATGGTTGATTTAAATCTTTGTTAACTATGCTTAATTTAGATATGTTGGTCAACAATGGTTGATTTGGATTTGTTGGTTGGTTGATTTAGCTATGTTGGTTAGCCATGGTTGATTGTGTGTCGGTTAATAACGATTGATTTAAATGCGTCTATTATACCATGTGTACCATGTGTTGATTTAACTATGTTGGTTAACCATGGTTGATTTAGATATGTTGGTTAATAAGGTTGATTTAGATGTGTTGGTTAACCATTATTGATTAGAAGATGAAATGTATTCAATGGTTGCACACTGAATATTCATGAGTACAGAAATGCCAGACAACTTCAGTGCAAAACAGCTGCCATGATTACTTGGTATGGCAACTATTGAAAACATCGTTTCTGCAGACTCCCTTTATTCGATAGTCCATAGCAAAGATACCCTATAAAGGCACTTGATCAACTTGACATTTCTCTAAAATTGCAAATAATTATAGATGATGTAAAAATGATGAAATGACTCTCCAGAATGTGTAGTCTATGAAAATGTCTTTATTTCCAGGAGAAGCGTTTCCCTTTAAAGTATCGTCTTTTATTAAACATAAAAAGTCAAAAACATATCTAAATCCTCCTGTTCCCTGTGGCCTTATGTGATAGTGGGCATGAGATGCTTACCAACCAATTGCATGGCTATCTGTAAAAACGTAAAGTTGGGGGGGGGGATACCTTGCGAATTCAATATATTCAATATCAACATGAAAGTTGAACTACTTACAATGCACTAGTTTAACTTACACTCGTCAGTAAGGAGATTTCATCGTTCCTAACATGCGGAAGTGGCGTGTGTGCCTCCTAGGGAACTTCCGTTAAAAATCCGACTGTTTCTACTGTAATTGTCATTGCATAACAACATAAACAGTCAGCAATATGCTCAAGGGAAGTGTCCTAGCAAGGCCCATACATCACTTCCACTTAATTGTGGATCGATGCCAAGTCAATACTGATAAGTAAAAGTGATTGACATTTATGTATCTTATCTTGTTTAACAGGCAAGATTTTATAAGACATTGTGAACTCACAATGTATCGCTTGCCTTGTTTTAATATAGTACTGTTGTGTGTATTCATTTCCTGTGTGCAGATGGAAATGATTTTCATAATATTTAGAGATTATAACTTTAAATAGAAACTTGGGAACATTTTATTGTCCTGAAGATTAAATCATCAATTAAAAAGTTACAGTGAGGTTCAATCTGCTTCTCTAACCTCACAATTAAGTCGTGATGTGCTTCATTAGCGAGAAAGTTTTAACATCACCGCAGTCAATCCGATAATATTTTGATTGAAGCTTTCTAAACGATATGAGTCGACATTACTCCCTGAAAATACCTAAACGTAATCGTTATGTCAGAAATGTCAAAAATTATTTCCAAAATTTAGTATTATGGTTATTAACACATCGAATCAGCATATATTTGATGACCTCATAAGATGCTGGTATAATCATTTTGTTTGTGTGACGTTTAAAATCTAATAATCTAAAAAGTAAAATTTTGACGTTAACACATAAAAATGGATTAATACAATTTTTTTGAAATCTAATTTATTCATTTTAACTTATAAGACGTTACGTAGGGAATCAAAGTTTATAAAATTGTATTTCGATTGACAAGTCTGTCTTCTTAAAGAGTTCGAGGGTAGCGTCAAAGTTTAAGTAAGAGAGAATAGAGAGAGCGTCCTCTAACTCTACCGTAACTCTGCCGAGTTGTATGTTTAAGGAAACGTTTGTGTACTTGAATATTGTTTGTACTTTAACTTCTCCACTCAGGCTATTGAACATTTCATCACAATTCTGCTCGTTTTACAGTGGAAAGGTGTAATTGAGAAAAGCCTTTGTAAAATAAACTATTAATGTTTATATTTTTGTAATCTTAAATAAAAACGTACAATACCTCAAAATATAGTTTCGAAAAAATGGAAATATTTGTTAACGTATTACCAATATGAAATCATGCAGAGAGAGAGACAGAGAGAGAGAGACAGAGAGAGAGAGAGAGATCAGCCAATTTGAAACAAAGTGTAAATGTATACATACATGTGTTTTCAATGTAGACAGACTCCCTGTCGCTTTTAGGAGACGTCTCTAAAAAGATTGTTAAATTTCAAAGAAACAAAATAACGTTTCATACAGTGTCGATATTTTGAATGCTAAACAGGAAAGTTAAAGAGACAGTCGGCATTAATGTTAAGACTAAGTAGGTGACAACCCCTTAAGTAAGTTGAGTAATGTCTTGGTACCCGTTTACACGTGGAAAATTTCTGAACTATTTGAAGTGACACTTTTAAAAGCGAAAATCAGTCCCCGATGCATACTTCCTTTGCAAGTATAAGTTACACCAAGCGAAAGATCACTTCTGCCCTCCGTGACCTCGTTGAGGATAACTCAATTACAGCTTCTCTGCTTGCCGTGTCTGATGATGATTATCGCAGTGTAAGGAACGGTTCACCCATTACCTGAATCGTATTAATTCTCATCTTATCATCGTTCTAATCACCAACTTCCCACAGTCTCAAACCACAATGTTAAACTTTGCATAGTACGACAGCGTTAAGTTGTTTGCCTTTTCATTACTTGCGCAGCTTCCGTCCTTCAAAGACAATACTTGCCATAACGGAGACCGCACTTTAAGGTAAGACCGTGTCCTTTCTTGTCCCAGCTGGATTAGAGTTTTAATGACGGCACCTGTCATACTAAAGAGTATCTGAATGCATCTGTGTTTGTGATGTCTTTTTCATTTATCGCATGTCACTTTTAGAACAGTGCATGATGCTTCTAATAACAACCGCATACAATGAACATCAGTGTGTTCTTTTTAACCCAGTCACGTACTATCACAATATTCGTGACTCAATTTTTATTGCCTACTTTACCTTGTCTGGTTTCATTCTTTTTTCAAACTTATGGTCACTAGAATTCGGGTTCTTTGATCGAAACGTTGATCGAAAAGCGGAAGGAATGAACACGTTTACAGACATTCTGGCATACGAACGGGTAATCTGATGGCCTGACATCAGAGAGACGGACCGACAGACAAACTGTAACATACATACATACATACATACATACATACATACATACATACATGCATACATGCAGACATGCAGACAGACAGACAGACAGACAGACAGACAGACAGACAGTGGCAAACAGCTGTTTTTTTATAAGATTTTATAAAACATTATAAAGAAAGAACACTAATGCACAACATAATATAGCACAACATAACATAACATAACATAATATAACATAACATAACATAACACGAAGAAATTATGGATGTTCAAACACAGTACAGTGATCATCCTTCCCCTCGTCTCTCTCGTGATTTTACCGAGTACAGACAAAAGCAACACTTCACGTTGGTGATGTACGTTCATTCCTTCATTTCAAAATTACTATTAGTATATATGTTATTGTGTGTCGTGTTGTTTTATTCATATATTCAGTTGTTAACATGGTAACAAGAATATTTGTTATACCACAAGTCAAATTAATCAATCTTTGTGATAATTTTATGATGTAGAGGAAACGTCTTAAAGTGCGTCACTTGAAAAATGAGACTCTGCAATTCAGTGTTCTTAATCAATATAGCTAGGCACTGCTAGCTAGATCAAACCATGTCATCTGCAGGCACGGGTGTCTAATCACGATATGAGTGTATTCGGATCTTGTCAGTGCAAAGTCAGTGGTCATCAAAGCTTCTCTAAGTTATCAATAGAATGATACTTGATAGTAAGGAATTAGACACTTCTACTTATCAATCAAATTGATTGACAAGCTAGCAATAAAATTACAATGGCTTGGGGATATTCACCCACTTAAATCACTAAATGTTGATTGTCAAGTTCACCACTGGCGTCGAAACGTCGACTTGTAACTTTATGTATGTATGATATGATATGATATGTCAGTCTACATTACACCTAAGTGCCAACTGTTTGTTATAATCGCAATATAACTACCATATAACTTACACAAAGGTTAGTAACTTTGACCGTAGGAGCGCTGAATGTCATATTTTAGATATATTTGGAAACGATAACACTTGTGATGGCTGTTATTTCTGGATTCAAATTTCGCCAGTGTGTGGAATTGTAGTTTTAATGTATTATATCCATTAGAATTGGTTCCTGTTATGTGTGTTTTTTTTCCTCATGCCAAGCTATGTTAACAACCGCTACATCTCCTAATTCCCGTTTGCTTTTATCTGGACAATAGTTCTTCAGTGGCGGGTCTTTGAAATACTCTTTGACGGTACCGACTAGACACAACCTCCCAGTCTTCGAAGAATTAGTTCTGACAATAAATACACTGTATCATTCTTGGCGTCCACTGACGGACAGGACAAGAGCAATACTATGTATTTGTTGATCAAAATCGTTCATTTGTCGTAGACTAATACTGGGGTTTCCTTCTTAGCTTGCAAATGCTATTAGACGAGGTATCAAACTGATCACAAGGATTCATGTTGAGATAGACACAATAAAATGCATATACATTCCATGATAATGAAAACATGTGCAGTTGTACAGAGCAGACAGTATATATGTAAGGGGTGTTTGTTATCTTTTTTGTGTCCATACAACCATACGTACTATCAGTCTCATTGATCTTGAGATATGGACATGGTTTAATAGCATTTGCAAGCTAAGACGAAATCTACTGTAAGTCTCCTCTGGTCTGGCCCAAACACTTGTCTTGGTGTTACTATTTCAAGAAGCTCTCCACACCAAGCAAAAGGAGATAGAGTTAAAAGCACTGGGAATGTGTTTTGAATTTAAAATACCAAACAATGCCTCTGCTAAAATCTAAGTGGATCTTATACATGTATGTAAACCTATGACGTAATCGCAGCCACACGTTAGGAGGTGGCCAATTACAAGTCAATATGAGATCCTCTTAGATTTCAGCAGATCTGTTGGTGGTCATTTCAAATTCAAAACTCATTCCATAATTCCTGTGAATCTAATTGTATAAATGCATCTGCCCTGGCTTCTTGTGGAGAGCTTTTTGGGTTAGTAACATTAACAATATGACCCGTCTATATCTATGGACCATGTCTTATATCAGCACCATTAAAGAATATCTCAGACTGCTAGCTACTGCAAAACTGTCATCCAGATAGAAACAAACGGGAATTCGGAGCTGTGATGGTTGGAAAATACATGACTCCGCGTAAAAAATGTACAAGTTGAGTCGTGACACCACAAAATGTCAGTTATACCAATATGCATTCCATATGTGATGGGCTATACAAAGGTGGCATAAATGAATGCATGCTATTGCCGGATGCTAATAACTTGCTCTCAAATTACCACGTCCAATTAATGTTTTATGAGTAAATGTGTACTAGTAGTGACGAAGCCGGTGAACACTGCACCCTGTTACCAGTATCGTTCATTGCCCAATCCTTATTATGACGTATCTTCATATCTTTTATTTTGGTTTGTTCTTTATTTTGAATTTATTGCGCACATCATGTGTTCTGTTTTGCTCTTGAACCGGTTCTGGTATTCCTGGCCAGGTTATGTATGGCTCTGGTATTCCTGGCCAGGTTATGTATGGCTCTGGTATTCCTGGCCAGGTTATGTATGGCTCTGGTATTCCTGGCCAGGTTATGTATGGCTCTGGTATTCCTGGCCAGGTTATGTATGGCTCTGGTATTCCTAGCCAGGTTATGTAATGGTGCTGGTATTCCTGGCCAGGTTATGTATGTTCATATATGTGTGCATATTTTACTGTATAATCCTGCCATGATAACATAACTATCTCTTGTAGTGAACGATTTTAATGTGACAGAATTTATTTTCAAAAAGGGCTTCAGAATCTTCTCTCACGCTATCGTATTTACAATGAAAATTAATCAACCTGCATGTGCACAATTTGAAAAATAAAAACTTGTTAGGGAACGATATGGTTGATAAGAATATCCGATCAAAACATTAATTACTACTTGTTCTGCTTAGGTCAAAATCAACCTGCAAAAACACTATCGTAAGCATTTCCATATAGTTAGATCCCAGATGTTGATTTTGGATTAAAATCACTGTAAGCATGTTTTAAAAGGCTTCAATCAACTGTAGTTAATATTAAAACGCTAAACTTGAAACAAATGTCGTTTGGCTCGACAAAATTCTTACCATGAGAGATATTTGTGGAGAAAGACGATAAAATGTAGCACTTTTGGCAAGTGTTTTGTAGAGCAAAACGATAAAATGGAGCATATGTTGGTAGGATATTTGTGGCGCCAGACGATAAAAAGTAGCAATGTTACTGAGAGTGTTGTTGAGCCAAATAATAAAATGTGGCAGTATTTAATAGCAAGATTTTTGTCGTGCCAGACGACGGTTTGTGTCAGGTTCGTGATTTTAATTGTTATAGCAGTTCTGTAGCTATATTTTTCAATTTATTATCAGCTGTTTGCGATTGGATAATTTTTTTTCGTAAGTGTCAGGAATTATAACAGTCATCTAGAATACAAATCGCTCTAATGACCTAACCAAACTGCTTAGTTATACGTGGATATGAATACTCAGTGTGGTATTTCTGAAAAAGAAATATTGCCTCCAGCGATGGAATCGTATCATAATCGTTAAGACAATCCACTCGAGTAGTAAAGTATGTTTTTGAAATATGATCAGTAAGTGTGGAAGTGAAGAATGTTATATCTGTGATGAGTTGGACAAGTTACGTGTACGTACCAACAAGGTTAAAATATTTACTGGAAGCCAGTTGATGATTGTAACAACAAATATTGCTACATTTTATCGTCTGACTCAACTAAAATCTAACTAACATTGCTACATTTTATCGTCTGACTCAACACAAATCTTAACAATATTGCTACATTTTAAATCGTCTGTTTCAACAAATATTGTACTCTTTATTGTACTCTGTAAAATCTAACTAACATTGCTACAGCTTATCGTCTGACTCAACAAAAATCTTTACTACATTTTATCGTCTGACTCAACAAATTTCATAACATCGCTACTTATCATTGTCTGAGGTGACAAATAGCGTTGCTAGCTAGATTTGTATACATGAGCTACGATTATCTTCAAATCGTCACCACATCATAAGATATTGTAGTTATAATTTTTTTAATTTTTTTTTTTACATTTTTCAGGTATGCCAATACATTAAAATGTGTAGGTAACAACTGTACAACTGTGCTTTATTTTGTTAAACAATGTTACTAAAACCCATGTCGAGCAAGCCGACTAAATTTAACAGTTGTTATTAAAATGGTCTTGAAATGTGAAATGTAGCAATGATATTAAAACTAAAATTCCAGGCGACAGTTTGCAACAACTTAACTGGTTTCCATTGGCGTTCATTTGGTGGACAGAAGAGCACATTTACGGTAAATATACAGTTGACAGTAATTTAGTTATGAAGACTACGGTTGTAGTAAAACATTAATTTAATGAAAATTGCTACCTGGGGACCATGTCGTTTGGAAACTAAAGTAGCTGAAGTCGCCAAAACTCTGACGTGTGAATACATGTACGATTTTTGATACCTAAAATCCTGACCTAACCGAATCTACTTGTCGACACGTCTGTTTTTAACTAATACTCCGGGGATTGTTACATTTGTACGAATACATATTTCCAATGTTTGACACATGAAAGCTTGCTCCTGGTCGTTTGGAGTTCATTATATATAGAAGATGTGATTGTTCACCATCTTGTTGCTATGGAAATCGTCCATTTAATTTTTCCCATAGTTTTTGGTAGCTATTTTAAGTATACTATATATAATTTGAGACAATTCCATTGCTATGAAAAGGTACATTGCATGGTGACTGTTCTAAATTTTTCTTTAATTTTAACTGACGGAGGGTAAATTACACATTTTTTAGCAAAGTAACAACACGACTTTCAAAGTTGCATGTATGGAGTACATGCTGTATGTACATGAAACGTTATGACGGACAAACAACAAACGTTATTAGACCATCCAATAGGAGTTTTCACATTTGTCGCGTTTTATTTCATAATAAGCTTATCTTAAACACTAATCATACCTTTTTAGAATGCTCTTGATCTCCTCTATGTGGAGATGTAAGTGAAATAACAAAATGTTCAGGTTTAGTCTTGTGAACTTAGAACAATGGGAAATGGACAAATTTTGTTTAAGGAAAATTACCTAATCTGAGAGTGGTGCAATAGGCATGATATATATGCCAAAGCAGTACCAAATCTTCCCAGGAATTCTTCATATATTCTTTCACGATATTTTCTCCTACACAATCCAACCCAACATTTTGAGGGTTAAACCCGAACATAACAATCACATAGTTGGATACCTCGACTAACCTAACTACCATACAACCTGGTTGAATTTTGTTCATGTCCAGAGCCCCCCCCCCCCCCCTCATAATGTTCACCTCTTATAATAACATAGGACATCTTCACTTACCCGATCACTGGTATGCGAACATTCCTGAAACAAACAAAAAACATTCATGGAACATCTGAGGGAAATTTCAGAATATCCGCCTACATGTGTTATATATGTGAACAATTTCTCTGAAGAGGTCAATACTTCTGATTGTAGAAACTGAGAAAACAGCAAAAATCTACAATTGACATTTACAAACGGATAATTGTCCCTTGCCAATCAGCTCTGCTATCAAAACAAATTTGTCTAGATTATTACTCTTTTAAATGTTATCAACTATTGTCATGATAATCAATCAATCAATCAATCAATCAATCAATCAATCAATCAATCAGTTAATAAATCAAAATAATTTGTATGGCGCCAAAATCCAATACGACATAATGTACTATGGCGCTGAACAGGAACAATAGTAGATCATTATAAACAGTTAGAAAGCTCTTGCAAACAGGTCAGATGTGTCTTGATACCGTTCTTAATTCTATCGACAGTTGATAAAGAACGAAGTTCAAGTAGTATTCTGTTCAATACTGGTCGATTTGTGGCAAAAATATGCTTATCAAGGCCCTAAAACACCCAGGAAACCATTCAGAAACCGGATTATGCCTATACATTTGCATACAGATGCGCCAATTCTGTTGTTAATTTATGGAATAAACAGTTGTTCTACTGTTTGGGTAATAAATAGATAATCTATAAGTCTTAGAATTCAATTGAATGTTTTGGTTAATGTGATTATAATAGCTAACCAGGCATGATTCAGAGGGAAGGCCTGCCACAACGACATTACCTGTCAATCTCTGTTCATGCCTTACAGTTTTATGCAAATTAAACACTAGTTTTCACAACACGACCGTGTGTTTTTGTTGGTTTATATATTTACACACATATCCCATGAGCATGGAATTGTCTACAAAGTTCTGGATGACAATGATCTGTTACTCTTTGAAATAACTTTAAAAAATGTCATTTTCCCCATTTTAAACTACACTTGACATTTGCCTATACACACACACACACACACACACACACACACACGTGTACGTCGCGTTGTATATTACATGGAGAGTGAACAAGGGAAATATTATCTTCTTTATGTCTTGTATAATTTGAAAAGTTTAGTATCCTACTTGTAGAGCAAACTTATTGTATGCCAAAATGTTATGTGGCTGTTCTAAACGTCTGTTTATGTAGTTAACTCTGTGACGAGTGTATAGTCTTAAAGCGATATGTATGGATTACAGAGTGAACGAGGTCGTATTTCGCCTCCCGTAAATCAACGGACACAAGTGCGATCGACCAGCACTGATGGATCAGCTGTTGACACCTCCGGTCGCGGAGATGCAGTATGTGACGTTGCCTCAGCCGATTATAGTACTAACACTATATGATTGTGTCATCCCCCATTCATTTCCGATCTGGCATGTGGCAGAGGCTTGTCTCTAGAAGTACATGGTGGCATTTTATTTTGTCATTATTCACTACACGGGGATTGACCCAACCAATCCTTTTGATCCTGTTTAAGAGCATTAACTTGAGAGGTCTGACTGAAGCTTAAATGTATCTGCACGAATATCCTTTATTTGTAAATCGTGAACAGATTCACCAATCAGTTGGATATGGTCTGTTGTTACGCTCAGCTCGTCTGTAATTCCCCCTCTCCTGGGCAGGCTAAATCCGATCGTAGGATTACATGGAAAGTATTGCAAATAAACCAACGAATCCCCAAATGAAATTAAATCATTAGTGCTTTTAATAGAAGAATGCCAAATTGTCGAATTCATCAGCTAAATTTTGTTAAACCTAGCAAATACCTTAATTATGATAATCAGTGCACTACCAAATACTGTCTATTACAAAATACATACGTATTACGTAAATACGAACACTTTGTTATAGTCGACTCACCTCTGGGCACCTTTTGGTGGCTCTTTTTACATTTCTTAAAATACTGTATACAGTTACAGAATAGCAATGTATAGTACAATATACGAGCAGTGCACTTTAGTTTATACACCTCGGGGCTTGCTTTGCTCATCCTTTTTATAGTTCTCTGACGTGTTTTACTAATATTATGTCACTAACATTAAACATTGTAAAGCAACAGGAATGCTTACGGTTTCATGAAGGAAAGTTGTCGTGAATATTTTTATTCGAATCTATACTTAGCTCAGTGCGAGGAAAATGCGAGTAACGCCTGCCAAATAATATTTTGGCAGCTGGCAAATGTAGCTCGCCAAAGAAATATAATTTCACCTTTGACATCCTCGCGGTTATTACTCATTTAATAAAATTCAATGTGGATAGAATCTTTACGTAAAATAATGAATTTGACATGTGGATCTTTTGAGAGAGTTCGAATTCCCATCGTTGAAGCGATGAAGGATGTAGGTCTGCGCGCATGACACAATATACGTACGTGCAAAGGTTATTGAACTGTCTCCTTTATTTCACTGGGGAGCATAAGCAACTATATGGTAAAATCAGCGAAGGAAAAAGAAATTTGGAAAAAATCGAACTCTTATATATAAAGTCCATAGAAATGTATAGTTCTATAATTCACGGATTGGCAGACTGACATATACAGATATAGCAAATCGGTTGTTACATAACAAACAAAAAAACGAATTAATATTATGAAAAAGTATAGATCTGATTCAGATACACAGTTGACACTGAGTCTTCAACATAGATAATATAACAAGTCACCAAACAGGGAAAAATAGATTAAACAAAATGAAACATAAAAACCCACACGTGACTGAAATGAAATTAGTAAACCAAAGATGGACAGCCAAATAGACCAGGTCACTCACAGATGGAAGATAAATATTCTTTTATTCTCGTCTTAAATCTCTATTTGTAATACCTTCTCTGTACATTTTATTTAAGTACTATATGATTTGTTAAGTCCACATAGGACACTTTAATAAACCATAACATAACATAACATAACATAACATAACATAACATAACATAACATAACATACCATAACATGACACGACACGACACGACACAACACAACACAACACAACAACACAACACAACACACCACAACAGAGTACAACATAGCATAGCATAACATAACATAACATAACATAACATAACATAACATAACATAATATAACAATAACCGCATGCATTGGTATGGAGTTCCAGGTTTTGACTACTTCGCGATCGTATTGCATTTGACAGATAGAAAGCTTCGGAATAGGCAGATTATCATTGACTTAAATGTTCCTTTGGTTGGATATCTACGGGACAGGTGATCAGTGGAGTAATGATAGACTGAGACGGCGTGTGTAAATGATCGTGTTTGTGGTTGAAAATAAATATAAAGTTGACAAAATTTGTAGATGTCTAGTTGTTTGAGTTGATGAAAGAGAGGGTCAGACAAAGTTATTAGGCGAAAAAAAATCAGTAGCACAGATGTTTACAAACCCTCGGTTACGCCAATGTTGTTATCTAGGGAATACCATCCCTGTAATATTAAACAGAAATATACGTATTGAATCTTTAAACCGACGCCAAGGAGACTGCTCGTGAAATCGTTCTCTGATATATCGGGTTTGCTCGGATTGAATGATTGAATTGTGTACTCTCGGACCAGTCTGTCGATTAATGATATCCGTAATTAAGTAATAGGACCCAATAACTATATCAATCAAGATTTAGTTTAACTATTCATTAATTACTTTTCGGTTCAATGAATCAATGAGCTCGACAGCTTGGCCCGTAGCCAATGAAACAGTAAAGGAAAAATGGGAAACGTCTCGACGTATCGGCAATTTCTTTTGTTTCATTTCACTTTTATTTCGCAACGCGGTGTCGTATTTGTGTGTAACGTGTGTTTATACCCCGTGGCTAGTTCACATGTATTATAATACGATGTATTGGTATTAAGTTCTTAATACAGATTAGTCATGGCAACACATAGCCCAGTTGCTAAGGCGACACACACACTTCTCAACGTCACAAGACATACAAATAACCATGGAGATTTGCACACGATTGGACTATGTCCTTTTAGAACGCGTTATCATTATAATTTATAACTATAATAATTTTGACAAGTTTCCTGGAAAATATCGGTGAAAGCAGTTAAGATTTCATATACGTAATAATGTACTGCCATCGCCCGTTCTTTAATCGGTTGAATTATGATACCTTAGCGTTTTATGACCAAGGTATTTTAAATTTCATTGGACTGTAACAGCAGGTGTTGTGTCCAAATGATCTGTTATTTTGCTATAAGTCGACAATCGCGTTCATTGTCATACACCTGCCGATGATAATGAGTGTTTTATGCGTTCTTTAAAGGAAGTTACACTGAAATATTTACAACTGTTTTTCAAGTGATAAATGTTAAGGAAATTCGAATGTCAGGAATCGGAAATGATCACAAACATTAGAGATATATAAAACTAACTCTAAAAATATCATTTTAAGGGCAATGTTTGCGGAAGATGTAGTTCGTATGTCAGTAACCTTGAGTGCACTCACAAGAAAAGGACATCTTCATCAATATCATTCCAAGTGTACTTTGAGGTTCGTGTGATGTCAGAGTAAACGCGGGCGTTTACTGAAAATGGTCAGATTTAAACAGTGGTCTCGTGAAGCTTCCCGAAACTGACTTAGGACATCGCGCCGGTGATTGTTTGGAACCATTCCAAAACAGTCTACAGGTATTTTGCGTTTCCTTGCGCATGGTATCGTATCCTTGGCTATCGAGTGTATGACCACTGTATCTATTGAATTTAAAGTGGTCATACGGATGAGGAATGGGTATTTATTTTGGATTTTCAATTTATAAAACAATGTTATTATCATGGCTTTCTACTTGAAAATCAATGGGAAACAACTTTAATATGCCAAATGCCAAAGGCAAAACATTAATAAAGTCAGTCTATAAAATTTTTGTTTTTATACGTACAATAACAAACTTTTTGCACATTTTTTTTAAGCGGTTTGCCATGTATTTGAGTTACAAACACAGACTTGGCATATGTTGTTTCACATTGATTTTCCAAGTAGAAAGCCATGATAACATTGTTTTATAAATTAAAAATTAAAATTAAATACCCAATCCTCATCCATATGGCCACTTTAAAGACAATACGAGGGAATAGTGCTATTCATCCATGATATTGTTTACTCAACTAACGCAGATTTGACCAATACAGTGAAGGGGCTGTGTTTGACTCTAGCCCTGAGATTATGTTTAGTGTAGAAAAGTCACAAATAAAAAATAACCGACTTAAACTTTTGGTCTAAACACAAAGTTGAAAATTTCTACCTGCATACTTTATTCTTTGTCAACAGATTGATTCACTATTCATAACATGCGGTCCAATAGGGAAATTGCTAACCCGCCATGTTGAATGTTGCATCATGGGAAATGTGATAATAAATACTAATAAATAAATAAATACTAACAAATATCGTTACATTGTTTGCAACCACGAATGGTCAATTCATAGTTTACCCTGACTATTGTGGGAGGTTTTTTATCGGTAGCTCCAGATTAGGTATTACGATAACCACAGATAAACACAGAGTCCTTTGCGCCTGAGCATGCTCAGTCTGGATTGCAAGTTCCCTATTACCAGCGAACCCGCGAGCCTAACAGGGATTGATAGTTTGAGAGATAGTCAGTGGAGAAAAGAGTTCTATTAAAACAAACCTAGACTGGTCTGAATTTAAAATCAACAATTAACAGAGTAGCAATGTAAATTATCACAAACTATAAGGAGCGAGACCCGCAATAGGTTACCATATATTGTTTTGAATGGACACGGGACACTGATATAATGTCGTTGGAGGCGAAAGCAAGTTGTCTAGTTCCATGACTGACAGAATACACACTTTTAACGTCTTGTCAAGGTCCCCGACAATTGCAAATAACTATGTGCTCCTCCCACAGGGGTCATATAAACACGATGACGTCCTCGCGACCCCATGTGATCTTAGTTTAATCAAACTGGAGGAGGAGTTGGACATTTGCATATCATTATTATGTGCTAAATTCGCGCGATAGTCAAAACATGGTCAAAACAGCTATATCAAATGTGATAATAAGCAATGAATTCAGTCTGTCAATTTGTGATGGATTACTATACTACTGACATGAGCCACTCGTTTTTCACTCAACATGACGTTCAAACACACTTGACACCTTTCGTTGGGACCTTGACTAGACGGTAAAAGTTTGTATACTGTCAGTCATGGAACTAGACTAAAACCAAGTCATGTTTGGAAGCACAACACAATACACGGCAACTCATGAATATTCATTGTTCATTTGTTCCATACTCATGAATATGCAGTGGTCAACCATTCCATATTTATGAGGCTAGCCCCCATGAGACAGCGCGCGATCCACTAATCAGGACTGCCACTAAACAATGGACGGTCATTAATTTACACATCGTATTTCTCGGCAGTCGTGCTTAATGGAAGTGATGTAAGATAATATAATTATTCTCAACAACCCAAAGTTTACAAAAAATTACTTTATTTCCTGGAGTGGCGTTCAAAGTATATGTTAATTGGGGGGGGGGGGCAATTGTATCCATATATCCAGTAAGAGATTGAAGTCATGATCGCCTTCGGGCAGTGATTTTTTGATGATGAGGACCTAACATAAATTTGATTGGATCATTTCGTGTACCATATTAGGTGTACAACTGCAAAAGTGTGTTTTTTTCCGCAGGTGAGTCAATCATTACGTCTAACAACCCAGTTTTTATTATAATGCACACATTCCAATAGGGAACTTGCAAACTCGCCATGTTGAATGTTGCATTGTGGGAAATATGATAATAAATACTAATCAATTAGCATTGTAAACAGTGTTGATACATTGTTTGTAACCACAAATAATCAATTCATAGTCACCCTGACCTTTGTGGGAGGTTTATTTTATCAGTAGCTCCAGATTAGGTATTACGATAACCACAGATAATTCCATAGTCCATAGAGCATGCTCAGTTTGGATTGCAAGTTCCCTATTTCAGCTCGTGCAGTATTAACAACCATTCATATACACCGGAAATAAAAGAGTGATGCGTCCATTCCTTTTAGAAAATGATCATTACCGTTTTAAACGCCACATGGGG
>NC_135562.1:17111484-17123984 GCF_964340395.1 Glandiceps talaboti | reverse complement strand
CTGCTGTGTTTATTGTGTCTCTGTTATTGTTAGTCTAGAGATGAAATATGTCTACCTTTGTATCAAAAACGTAATGTTCCATGGGTGAAACACCAAGCCAACATCATTTTAGCTGTAAAAGATCATGTGCATCTGTTAGCTTGGACATTGACATTTGTTGAGAAGTCATTGATGTTTTATCTAATGATGTCCACGTTTATGACAAAGGTAAGATGCCAAACTGCAAAAAAAAAATATGAGTTATGAGGTGCGTTTACAGGATAAACAAATACCAAAGTTGAGTTTGCTATCAGTTTAATAGTGGCTATTTTTGAAGATTTTCTTTCTACGGAAGTGCACTGCTTATCCGCGTGACCGGCATTGTAGTACTGATAAAAAAAACTCTTAAAACACTAAATGGCAGACAAAACGAATTAATGTATACGTGTCCTCTAAAAACAACTTTCATTCCCTCAAACGAGTCCGAAATATGTTTTCCAGTTATCATTTTTATCTTTCTTGCTGTGCATGTGATATTCATATTATGCAAATTAGGTTAGTACCCACTTTATAACACACCGAGTTATATTCACTTAATTCATATTAAGTGTTTTCTGTAAAAAAAAAAAAAAAAAAAACATCTAGCGATACGTTTTGGTCCCTACGTTAATGTTGCAAGAGAATTGTAACGAAGCATTACAGTAATGACAGAAAAGCACTATTAAAGTTGTTTTCCCGATTTTATAAATGCATTTCTGAAAGAATGTTTTCAGATTGTACAGGAAACGCCGAAACTCGATTCTACTTTAGAGCAATTACTACCCACTAAGTAAGTATTGTTATGTAACAAAGCCATACATCCCAGATGAGAGCATGGCATTTTTGTTACCATGACAACAAAAAAGTACTGCTGGAATTTTGGCACATTGTTGAGTAATATCTACTGTAAAAAGATGATCTCAATTCTTAAGAGGTAGGTCATAGATTCCTAGGAAGGGTGATTACAAACAGACTTATAGTGTGGTGTACTTTTATTCATGTATTGTGGGATTGTTCTGTGTGACTATTGATAGGTTCCGCATGGTCAATGTTATCAAGGAAACTATAATTGCGGAAGTCGTGTAAATGGAAATAACTTTCCAAGATTTAGTTTTTAACGTAGTTTACACGGAGAAGGATAAGTGTGTGTAAACCCAGGCTGTATGTATATGTTCGATAGATTTTTCCGGGAGTGTTAAGGTTGATGTAAATAGTTTCTTGGCTTGTTTTAGAGGATTGTTTACCCCTACCGCTAGAAATGGGCGCATATACATCATCTTCATCATTATCTTCATAATCACCACCACCATTATCATCGTCGTCTTCATCATCATCATCACCACCACCATCATCATCATCACCATCACCACCGCCGCCACCACTACCACCACCACCAACAATAACGACAACATATCTACCACCACCAAGACCTCCACTACCACCATCATCATCATCATCTTCATAATCCCCACCAGCATCGTCGTCGTCATCATCATCATCACCACCACCACCACCAACAACAACAACAACAACAACAACAACAACTACAACAACAACAACAACAACAACATATCTACCACCACCACCAGGACCACCACAACCATCACCATCATCATCATCATCTTCTACTCCTTCTCCGACTTCGATTTTTTTGCAAATTTTAGTTCTACGTGTTAGTTTGTTGATATCCCTGTGTGCTAACATTTCAATCAGCTACACCGATTTTGTATTCCAAAACCAAAAATGTCCACATTAACCTCTGATAGCGTCATTCTTTTGTTGTCGTTGTTTTTTATAAAGGTCTCGAGAGGATAAACGACTAAATCTCACACCTAAACCCATCCAAGCCTTTTAAGATAATCGTACACACACGCAGTATTCCCCTGCGTCATTGCACGAGTAATTAATTTCGCACTTCGATGTGTCGAGCGATGAGGGATGCACCAAACCGCAATCTCAAAATAACATTTCTACAGAATTCGGCAAACATCACAATCGTTCGATTACTCGGTGTACTTTAGTCGGAATGTATTTACTCAGCGATCACTATATTGTAAATCGATGAGAAAGTATGCCTTCTTGGGTCATTTCCTCGTCTAGACATCCAACACCAATTGCCACTTGTACACTGTATGTTAACAATTTTCTTCTCGAATTTTCTACTCTTGCAATTTCTTACTTAGACTGTAAGATTCGACGTGTCGTTCGTCTCAAATCAGACTTCTTATTGTGCTGGTTGATAGGCGTGGAACAAGACGTCGCATTTTGCGGACTATTTCTACCTGCGCTCCTTTTACATATGTGTAAACCATTACAAGTATGGAATTCATAGTATTGAAATAAGAAGTATATGATAGAATTGTCTCCGACATTATGAAATTGAATGTATATAAATCAGAGACGCCATAACATACTACATTTTGCCTATATTAATTCAATATTTGATATTCAAAAACTGTTTTTCTCAAAAACAGATAGTAGTTCAAATTGGTGGCATAGCACTTCCGTTATCCCGTGAAATAGCATTTTAATCAGTATTTGGGAATAAAACACTTCATACTGTTTTTCAAATTGTGTAATAATTCGTATTTATTGAACAGTTTTTAATAAAAAAACAAATGCTCAAAGGGCTGCCATTCCTTCCACATGATGTTCCTAAACAGAGCTGGCAAACCTTCATCTTGAATGATGAATTATGGGAAATGTCGAGTTTTATTGCATGATTGTAAAATTGAAGTAATGATTGCTGTACAAAAAGGTCTTATATCATTTAAGCACATTTACTAGTAATCTATGAGCTTTGGTTTTACGCAGACCCTAAGTGGCTAGAGAGATATCTTTGTAAACACCACTGATGAGGTAAAACCCCAAGTATGGGTTAACAATTTGACTTCGCCATCATGTCATTATTTATTACTTGCCTAACTGGTAAACCCACCTTCTGCGGCACGCATCACTGATGAAAATGACCCCAATTCGTTGGATATTTTTAGAAATTGCTTCCGTCACAAAAAATATGACTCGACTACAAATTATTGAAGGCAATTTAACTCAATGCTTTCAAAATAGACAGAATAATTGTTACTATTATAAAGAAAATTGCACTCATTTCATCGATCAAAGACCAGCCTTAGCAAAAGGTGAGAATTGGGTAATGAGTGTTACGTACAGAATAATCTAGAGTAATTTTATTTCTGTTATCAAGAAAATTGCAGTACATTATAAAATCCTGCCTTCAAAAAAGAATTGGGTAATGACTTTTCTAGAATTGGAGTATTAGCAATAGTAATGTATATGTACGTGTGTGTGTATGTGTACAGCATGTAGAATGGCGGTCACGAAAATTGTTGCAAATTGGTAGTTAATATAAAAGTAGTCATACAAAGTATGTCGAGCTATAAATAACTTGGAAAGTAACAACTTTTCAAAATGATGTAAATACTAGTATTGCTATATATACATTTTATGTTCTAGAAGACCCACCACAAAAGGTGCATATACAAATAAAAAAATTTGGACAACTTTCGGCAGGCTAGGGACAAATTGAAACGGAAGTACCGAAATTTAAAGCGAGGCTTCTGACCTCTGTCGTCTGCAATCGCATTGTTAATGAAGTCCCGCCTAAATAAAGCAAGTACGAATTCAACACTCAAGAGATTCTGAAACGGCTGGTAATTATCAGTCGTTTGACCTCGTATAAAAATATCTCCGACATGGGAACATCCTCTGGCTACATTACTCAACAAATAAATTTGAACCACTTTTCCAAAAGTACATCGGCTGCATCTGTTGTAGCAGCATATTTTACTTGACGTGGTAACAAAAAACACAGCTCAAGCAGTAAGCTCATTCATCTATTTTGTTCAAAAACTGAATTTCCTCGTTGAGCAGTGGGCATAATTTATCACAATAAAATTCATAAACCATTATCGCAGCGAATGAACATCAATCACTCACAGAAAATACTAACATATATCCACAAGGAATTTAACAAATTCTTATAGTCTATCCCAAACGATAATTGTGCAAACCATAAAGAAATGAGAGAGAGAGAGAGAGAGAGAGAGAGAGAGAGAGAGAGAGAGGGACAGACAGACAGACAGACAGACAGACAGACAGGCAGACAGACAGACAGACAGATAGACAGAGAAACGCGAGAGGGGGAGGGGGAGAGAGAGTGAGAGAGAGAGGGGGAGAGGGGAAACTGGAGTGGCAATTTTGATAGACAAGAATAAAACACAGCTATGTCTATTATTTCATATTCAACATCCGTCTGGCTCGTTCATTCCATTTTTCACTTTAGCACAAATAAGATTAACGCATGAAATCTACACTCTAACCCCTCAGCACACATATCACTCTGACGACCATATCCTTAGATCATAATGCCGATTGTAACTTATTAAATGTACCATGCCATTCATAACACATAATTAATAATGGCTAAATTGTGTAACCTTAGTGTACCAGTGTTTCCATTCCATCATCTTTACCATGTCAATAATACTCACCTACACATTTCTTTGTTTAATATCAAACTGCCCTATTATTTGCCGCAGATATAATTGTGATACCTAACTTCGTCTTAAAAATCACACCTGCTTTTTTACTACCTAGTTTAGCTAGGAAAATCACACTTCCTAACTTAATTATGAAAATCACAGCTGAAATTCTTACCACCTAATTTAGTTATGCAAATCACAGCTGTCTTTCTTTTCCACCTTGTGCAATTATAACAATCCAAGCTGCCATTTTTAACACCTAGCTTAATTATGAAAATAACAGCTTTCTCTTTACCACCTAATTTAGTTATAAAAGTCAAAACTGCCTTTTCGCTACCTAGCTTAATTATGAATCACAGGTGTCTCATTGACCACCTAGTTTAGGTATGAGAATTCAGATTATTTGAGAAGATAATGCGCACAACAACTAAGCAAGGAAAATCTACCATTTAATTATTCTTACTTTTTTGACATGGCAACCTTGATAAACTTGATAAAAAAATAAAATAAATTCTTTTGATTATTTCAAAAGGATAAGAAGCAAAGAGGATTTTAAGGACTTTATATCCAGTGAAATTTGACCCCGAGTCAGTCAGAACTTTAAATTGAACATAGGCGTTGGAGAGACGTCTATGAATTACACAGACACACAGACAGACATACATAAATATGTTGCGCTCGATCATCGATCATCAGACTAACAGTGAGAATCACTGTGCAACGGCTCCTGTGTATCTTACTTGATACTATGTTATTTACATCGCTCTACATACATATGTATTGAGCACGGTTTACTCCAGCATAGACATTTTTCATTACTAGTACTGATTATATATATATATATATATATATATATATATATATATATATATATATATATATAATTATATAGTTATATATATATATAACTAAGCAGTTTCATTTGAACATATACAATAAACAGTTGATTGTATATACATACATATATTATAAATCGTGTATCCACTTACATGTAGATGCAAATTAATCCTAGTATGTATACTGTACAAAACAAATGAATCATTAATTAAAATTAATATTTTCAAGTGGACCCACTCTTTCGCGATACAATCAATTTTCTTGGACGTACGCATCTTTTATGATTTAGCATAATTATATTTCACATCATTTATCATCAAATCTATGATAAATGATGTGAATTGTATAGTACATTATCTTCGCTACTAAAAGTTGTAAAAAAAACAGCATTTTTATGATTGATCTGTATAAATGTACATGAGTAGAATATAATTTCTGCTTCTGCTTTTTAGCTCGTGACTTTGATTCACTTTGTTTCAGACCTCTTTACTGAAAGGTTGGAAGACAGGACGGTTTACCCACGTGCGCCTCAAGCCGGGGTCCCACGCTACCAAAACCTAGTCAGTAACTAGGGACGCGCAAACATAATTTGTTTCTGGGCAGAAATTGACGTGATTTACGAAATTTGTTTTCCCCTCAAAATAAACTCGTGCTTGATGCATGTAATCTAACTTTGATTTATAGTTATCATGACTTGACACATAGTGTTTATCAACAAATAAAATTACGTCATCCGGGCATGCGCACTGTACGACCAGGGATCTGTAATTCTTCTTTTTTCAGTTGGCAAGCCAATGCAAGCAATAATACAACTTGAACTTCAATGTTCATGGTTTCTATTTCTGATTCCCCAACATCATATACAAATAATATGTTAATGATATACAAATAGTCATGTAAACGTTATGCAAATCAATCAAATTTAGCCTGGGCAGACTTTTAATCTAAAGTTGTATAAACCTGGTTCATTTACATAATGTTATCAATTATGCTTTATTTGCTTTCCTTCAGTGCAAAGTACTTCATATCCGACAATGTAATTAGGTCAATATTTGCCAATCAATACGTCAGGATCTTTTTTACAGTACTAGCAAGATCTTTGTCACAGTATCTGACAACTTGATTCGGATGACTGATGAAGAAACATCATCAAAAATTTCAAACATCGCTACGATGACGTCGCAAGCAGACTCCTGAATTGCACATGCATGGGAGCGACGTCATACCTTCACAAAACGTGATCACATGAGAGTGACGTCATACCTGCAAAGAAATATCGATATGATTATGTCACAAAATAGCCTCTCTGCAGGCGCATGGGAGTGACGTCATACCTGCAAGAACATGGGTATGATGACGTCACAAATAGACTACTTGCACTCACGCGGGAATTACGCCACGCTTGCTGCAAATACATACTATTTTGAAAGAGCGAAAAAGCTGTTAACGTGAAAGTACAGGTGGTGTCGTGTATATTATATCCCAAGTTCTTCAACTCCTTTACAATAATACCTGTAACAATTTTGTGAAAAATACAAACATTCGCGCGTATAGCCTCGGCAGCAGGGTTCATGTTCGGAAAACGGTTTCATTACAGATAACATTATTATAGCTCGCGCATCAACTGATGCATGTTATATTGCTGGAGATAGTTGAGTATATACGCCATTGTTTTATTTTATATTGGTTCACCATTCTTAACAGGACTGCTAGGATATTAACTTTTATTTCCATATTGTCCTGTCAAAAATAAAAACATAATCCCGTATGGCATTTCCTCTGTGTTATAGAATGTTTGGCTCATGCATGTCACAACACGTCCCGGCTATATGTTACTACTCCATTCACGTCGTGATATGGATATACAGGATAAAAGGCTTGGTGAAAAATGTTCAAGAGCAGTTTCTCAACAGTTTGATTGGATAGGTCGTGAGTTATGTACTAATGTGGCTTGGCCAGTGTGTTTCCTGAATCTTTTGTGACCGATCACATTTATGTACTTATAACCTCATCAAAACTGCATGCAAAAATTCAACTTAAAGATGTTTACAAAAAAATAACAACCTTGTTAGAACAATATGTAACGTTCAACCGTCCACCGTGACAGGCGGGCAGACAGGTAGCTGAGGCTGGTTGGTAGGTCTAGGTAGCTAGGTCTGTCCGTCTACATGTAGGTAGGTAGATAGATTAGTAGGTTAGTAAGTAGGACAGAATAGACACAGACAGACAGACAGACAGACAGACAGACAGACAGATATGAATTGCATTAATATATGCGCAGGTGCATGTGTGAGTGTCGTATATGGATATCATGACAGCGATATGACTTAGTAGCATTCCATAACATGTAAATCATAGCCAAGACACTCTGTACATCCGATATCAATTATCATCATATTTCAATGATATTACTGTTCGAATTCAGAGGATAACTCTGAAAAATTGATAGAATATTCTTGTAAATCAAGAAAGGTGTGTCCTCTATATTCTAGGTTTAATTATTCGTGTTTACTGAATTGATATGATATGACAATTTCGACCGATGGTGTCGAATCCGTTCCATCTCTCTCTCTCTCTCTCTCTCTCTCTCTCTCTCTCTCTCTCTCTCTCTCTCTCTCTCTCTCTCTCTCTCTCTCTCTCTCTCTCTCTCTCTCTCTCTCTCTCTCTCTCTCTCTCTCTCTCTCTCTCTCTCTCTCTCTCTCTCTCTCTCTCTCTCTCCTCTCTCTCTCTCTCTCTCTCTCTCTCTCTCTCTCGCTTGCCAGCACGTCCTTTCGCCATCACTCAATGACATAACTGTTAGCTTGGCGGCAAAATGTCTACTAATTTCTAGTGCATCTATTTGACCTAAATACGTCAGTTTCACTTTCACCTTCCTGACACTAGAGTTCCTATGATCTCGATCATTCACCGTGTGCAATGTGTTTGCTAAAATCTTCTTTCCAAAACATTATCCCCTGAAACATTGTGTTTACTTACGTAACATATCAATCTGCTGTCACGCTGAACAAATACCTGGCTCTTATCGAGGTCAGGATATTATTTAACCATTAAAAACCCGCTATTCATTACCGAATACAGATATTGATACTAACAAAACGGTTCTATTAGTTTGTGACACCAAAGTATAGTTTGATCATGTCGCCTTTGAAACAAACTTTCAGTATAAATCACGCCATTATATGCAGTCGTTGATCAAAATGATGCAACTACTTTGAGATTTTCTGTCCTATATACGACCCTACGTGTAAAATTACGTCAAATGATTGAGACTACTCGAGCATAGAGGATAAATACTATTGCGGCGTTGAGTACTACGTAGGAGCCGGCTTGAATTCGAACTCTGCATTTTTTCATCCATAAACTGGCGTTTCATGGTTCCTGTCAGTACAATAAAAAATGGCCGAGAAGGAATTATCGTCAGTATCATTCTACCAGGAGGCATACGACATTCCATGCCTTACCTGGCAATCCGCTCCCTAAACACATTTAAACAATATGTCTACGCCATATTTATACAAAACAATGGACCTAAAATCTGTAAAACTTACAAATATAGACAGAATTTAGACAGTGACTCACAGTGATATGACCATGTGCTTTTTCTGTCTAAATCATCACACCAGCATGAACCAAAACTTTACTTTAAGAAAGAGTGTGTTCAAAGAACTGTTGGCGGACGTTATGAACCACGCCATATTGTTTATAGATGTCATAACTGGTTACAAAAAATAATGACATAATTTCAAAGAATTATCTGTGTTTTGAGTATAAAATAAACTTGTAAAATTACGTAAAAACAAGAATTGTTTGCTGGCAGAGTGTTGGCGGGCATTATTTTGGCGGGAAAGTCTTTAGAAAATGAGGTCAAAGTTCGTATACTTTCCTTTTGAAATTGTATGAATAGATATACATTTCAATTCAGTTTTCTGATAACATTAGCGAAGAAATCATTATACATCAAACCACAAAATATTGAAGTTTGCTTATTCTAATTAGCTTTATTAAATCAACGGTAAATCGACCTATTAATAGCATTCCTACCTACCATGTTGAATGTCAGGCAACTGCCTTTTTTTGCTATATTGTACAAATCATTGAATAATCTCTACTCCCAATTTTACTTTAATGCAAAATTTGTGAATTAAGTACTAGTATATACACTGTACTACTATAAATAAACTACCACTTCACTTTGTGCAAAGAGATAAAGAAAAAAAAGTTATGTTATCACTATCGCGGTCCGTTTCTCCTCGAGGCTTCTCTTGGGGTATTGATGTGTCTGTCTTCAATAGTACTCTCTACTTTGGCAAGGCTGTCGCGATTCCATTTGAATTCGAATCACAATAGTCTTTTCATGCCGACTAACCACTTTTGTAAGGATGCTCTCTAACTGTGTCACGTGAGATGACGTCACTTTTTGTTGGCAGTTTAAGAGCACTTTCGGCGTTAATTGAGTGTGTATATGTCACATGGCAAACGTTCAATGACTGTGTAGGTTGTTCTCACTGCACCGGTTCTATACATTTTAGAGCCAACGGAACCGAAGAGCGTACTTAGCGGAATCGATCTATCACTGTTTTCCACCACCAGAAAGAAAAAACGGAAACATTCCAAGGTAGACAAATTTTGTCTCACATTCTCTCTCTCTCTCTCTCTCTCTCTCTCTCTCTCTCTCTCTCTCTCTCGCTCTCTCTCTCTCTCTCTCTCTCTCTCTCTCACTCTCTCTCTCTCTCTCTCTCTCTCTCTCTCTCTTCTCTCTCTCTCTCCTCTCTCTCTCTCTCTCTCTCTCTCTCTCTCTCTCTCTCTCCTCTCTCTCTCTCTCTCTCTCTCTCTCTCTTGCTCTCGCTCTCGCTCTGCCCTTGTCATCTCTCACCGCGTATTATCCTACATTTGTATTAATATTGTTTTTTACTATTTTCCGTACAAACTCTTTAGTGTACAGGTTTATAACAAGCTGTTGCCGTTAAAAACTGCAATCAGCAAACAAAGGGTTCGATTGTGTATTCATATCAAAATCATGCGATTGAACACCAATGTTTAAAAAGTAACTCAGTTCGTCTAATTACCTCGATGTTAACTTCCTATTACTATACAAACACATTTCAATTAAGGATAGAGCTTTGCATACATACAAACGTGGTAAGTCTTTACAGCAGTTACACAATCTGAACGCGATGAATGGCTTACGTTACAAAAGAAACCGTTAAATAAATCCACTATAGCTTTTTTAAGGCAAAAGAATTTTAAAATGTCTGTTTCCGATAACACGATTTCAGAAAATAGGGTAGGTAGGTCGGATTATTTTGATTTTTTTACCTTAATTTTTTAATTACTTCGACCCCTATTGTAAATGAAGCCAATTATAAGTCAAGTAGCTGAACATGTTATGCAGACTGCTGTAACTGTTGTATAATCTAATGAAGGCCTGTTTTCTCTACGATTTTTTTTTAAGTGACCACACATGAGAGAGGGGCATAAAAGTGTACATGGAAATAAAAGTACATATAGATTGTTATCATTTAAGCCATTTGCATGTATACAAAAACAATGTTTAGGGTCGGCTGGCCTAAACTAGGATCGGAAACACACTATTTTTTTATTTGGCCTAACTACGTTTATCTGAATGAGATTAACCACAACTGTGCACGTCATATGAGACTTTGTGGCTAAATTTAACATGTTGGCGTGTACCATTCAAACGACTGTTTTGTTTATGAAGCGAGTCAAAGGTATTCTGGATTTCTTACATTTGGGTAAATAAAGGAAACTGGTACGTCAATAACTGTGCTATACAAAGAGTCACAATGGCAATGTACTTTTAATTTCCTTTCTGGTGCATACACGATATACCTGTGCATTTTGACAACACAGTACTGTGTTTTATTGAGGATGCAGTGGACGCTGAAAATGTTCATATCGAGTCTCGATGGTGGTGTGTTATTGTGATGACGGTCGAAAATGTATATATCTCGACTCTCACAAACGTAATGTATGGCAGTATGTGTTTGCTGCAGCTGATTATACATTTGCCTTCAGCTGGCTGGCGCTGGTGGTGTGTTGTGACGGTTGTGGTGGTGGTGGTGGTGGTGGTGGTGGTGGGGCTGTTGGTGCTGGTGATGGTGCTGGTGGTTGTGGTGGTGGTGGTGGTGGTGGTGGTGTGTGTCGTGACGGTGGTAGTTGTGGTTGTGGTGTAGTCAATGGCTTGGAATGATAATGGTGGCGGCGATGATGATGATGATGATGATGATGATGATGGTTGTGGAAGCTTAAATAGTGACGGCGGTGATGATGGTAGTGGTATTGGTGGTGGTGGTGGTGGTGGTGGTGGTGGTGGTGGTGGTGGTGGTGGTGGCGGCGGCGGCGGCGATGGCGACAGCGACGGCGGCAGCTGAGGTAAAGGCACAAACGGTAGCTTTTGCGATAGCCAAGCTGACTGATTGACGGCGATGGTTGTATTTACACAAAAATGTAGGTCTTACTAAAAGTAAACCGCTATACTCTACATCCGTGTAATTATCTACAAACGTTCAAATTGCTGAAGGATGCAATTACACGTTACAATGTTTCACTTATGTAGTACAGAGTGTCTGTGAGTACATGCCATTTCAGTACTGTAGACATCCACATGTAATTAGTATAGTTACAATCTGAGCTATGTTGAAAATGTATAACCCTCAGTGCTTTATGAGTATATGAAACATTGATAATGTTACGAATATCTGTGTAAACTCTAACTCATGGAACGCACACTATCGGACAGCTGTTTCCGTAAAGCAGTGACAACGTTTATATACTATGACCTTCACCCCCAGACAGTCAAAAACAAACATGGCGACTTCACTTTTTAAACGAATTTCTTGCTCGAAATAAATATTTTGTTTGGATTTTTTGGCGACAGTTGGTAAAGAGGGATATTTTTTATGATTTCAATCTAAAATTGAACTGATCAGAGCCAAAAAGTGCAAGGAAAATTATAATTGTGGTCATCTTATTTTGGCGGGAAAAGACACTACATGTACGATCAGTTTCGCCTAAGTGGATATCATTTATCGTCGCAGCGGCCGGGCGGCCATTCTGTAGTGAAAAGTTCTATTCTCCTTCTAATACTTTAATTAGAACTTAACGAACTTTGCGAGCTTTTAT
>NC_135562.1:17051484-17106484 GCF_964340395.1 Glandiceps talaboti | reverse complement strand
GTGTAGTAAAACATTCTTAAAGCCCATTTATCGTCCGATGTGCATGCCCAGATGAAATTCAAATCGTCCGATGTGCATGCCCAGATGAAATTTATATATTGTTTGTTGACCACGGTGTAATTTGTCATGATGTCACAGTTTACTTTGGGAAAAAGTCCATCGAAAATTACATCAATTCCTGCGCAGAAACAACATTTTGTGTAACGGTCCTGAATACTGGTTCGGTTTGGTAGTGTGGGACTCCGAGGCGTTCGTGTGTGAAGAGACAACTGCTGGCTCTCATAGAGTGAGTACAAGACAATTTATCATCCGGTTCCTACTTGTATTATAATAGTATTAGCGACACTCTTGAGGCATTTTCATTTTTTTCATAAAAATATGCATCATCGCATTCAATTTGCATTTAATGGCTTCTGTCAGCCATGGTATCGACGTCCCCGATAGCAATACATAAATAGATATGAACTTTTAAGACAAATTATCGAGTTTAAAATATGCCAGAAATCAATTTATTTCGGGAAATAAATGATATTTAGACGCTCGGTTTTGTGGAAAGGGTTATATTTCAGTTCCATAGCCCACGGGAATAGTATTCCCTTTTATGCACACTTTGAAAAAGACTTGTCCACCCCTGGATTAAAACATCGCCTAGAGTGCAAAGCCCACTATTAATCATGGCTAACATGTTGGTTTTAAGAAGTCAATAATTTTCGTTTTACTACGGTGATTCAGCTGAAATAATTACAGTTGATCTAAATGCCACCCATCAATTGTACGATACAACGACAGGTTCGTGGGTAAATCATATGTGGTTCAAAGTCATGACTGTGCTTACCGCCTCTTTTGGTTTGCCGGACTAGCAAAGGAGTGCGATTTCCGAGCACGTAAGAAACATTAAAATGTAGACGGCCTCGATGCAAGGTTTAAAGTTCACGTGCTGTCATGGCCGCTGGTAATTACAGACAAATATTTCACAGGACCTCTGATTATGAGAAATTAGAGTGATACATTTAGGAAGTAGCATAGGAATGATGAAACCGGTAGAAACTGTGTAATTCGGGCAACAGTTCAATATACAGAAGTCTGATGTTATTCAGATGTAGCTTTAGTATTATTACCACATTAATAATAATATACCTATGATATTAATATGTATGGATGGATGGATGGATGGATGGATGGATGGATGGATGGATAGCATGTATGTATGTATGTATGTATGTATGTATGTATGTATGAATGTATGTATGTATGGATGGATGGATGGATGGATGGATGGATGTGTGTATGTATGTATGTATGTATGTATGTATGTATGTGTATGTATGTATGTATGTGTGTTTATGTCTGTTTGTCTGTCTGTATGTATGTATGTATGTATGTATGTATGTATGTATGGATGGATGGATGGATGGATGGATGGATGGACGGGTAGTCGAACCGACGGACGGACGGACGGACTGACTGACTGACTGACTTATGACGGACGGATGTGGGTACATGGGTGGGTGACCTGGCGGGTAGGTCTACAGGTAGGTAGGTAGGTAGGTAGGTAGGTGAGTTTTGTAATCGACTGTTGTAGATGAAGTATGCAAATGACACATAGTTTACATGTAAATACTACTCTATTTAGGATTAATCATTGACAATCAGGACCAGGCCTTTAAATTGTTGTCCACGTGCACTGAGTTTGACGATGACAAACATTCACCACGTGATGATTAACTTGGTGAGTAAAGTAGCAAACAAAGTTATAGAATGTTTGAATGTTTGCACGTCTTCTACGACTGGCGAAATCATTTATAGATTAGAAGAAATGCACAACTTCCCTCCGAGGGAAAATCTTTCTGTGTCGACATCTTTGTAATCCTGTAGTTGGCTGTTCGACTGGGAGTCTATGCAAGGGGTTACTTTAAAACCGTGACGTCATTGTCAGAAGAGTATCTAGTAGCATATCGAAAAGAATTACGTCGTGGGAAACTTTATCGACTTGACAGTGTGTCCCAATATTTATCGTAAGGTTCAGAAATCGATCATGTCCATGGTCACAGGCATAGTTAAAATAGGCGTATGTTTACAATAAGCTTTAGTACTCTTCCTGTGGCTTTAGTAAATAGGTTTGAAGGAAACAGTATTACTAAACACGCATGTCGTCAATGCCACGAGACCCCCCCCCCCACACACACACATACACACATACGCACACACACCTATCATATCAGCAATAACACATATTGCACATATTGTACATATGCGTAGAATAAACATTCCAGGGAAACAAAAAAATTCTCTAATCTCACCAGTGCCAGGGAACTTCCCGCTCAAATATATTCTTGATTTTCCATTAGTGTTTTTCCATTCCTCAATTTCATTTTGGGCTATAATTTATCATAACAATTATACATTAGTTTCAGGGTGACCTTATTCGCTAACGACTTTCAAATCAACGTAAATAAGTACAAATGTTGACGTAGAGTAATGTCCGTTAGTGACGGTTCAAGGATCTTGGTGGATTGCTAAGTGACATCCTTGACCGTGTAAGGGTGTTTGATGGGAAACACATGGCTGCCGTCAAAATTAATAGGAAAGTTAGGGTCTCCTGTACTTTCAGTAAATATCTACCAACGCGAAATAATTTGCAACGCACAACAACTCAGTGATGCTTATGGCTGTTAATGTATGTAATAGTATGTAGTATATATATGATTATTAGAGTGACATAATCAAATAACATTATTAATACAAAAGCATGTCGAAACAAGGAAGCACCCAGCCCAACGGGCTTACAAGTAACTGTAGTCAATATGCAATGTATACCTGTACAGCTTATAACACTCTGAAAAGAAAAGAAAGAAGATTACACACAGTAATATGGAAAAATACATAAGTTATGCAATGTGACTTAATGACTTAATATTGTATAGCACACTTCATGATGAAGGCCCTTAAAGTGGCCATATGGGTGAGGATTGGGTATTTATTTTGGATTTTTTAATTTATAAAACAATTTTATCATGGCGTCTTACTTGAAAAATCAATGTGAAACAACATAGACCAAGTCCGTGTTTGTAAACTCAATACATTGAAAAAAAGCTAAACAATCCGCAAAACGTTTGTTATTGTACGTACAAAAACAAACATTTTTGCACATTAATTAATATTTTGCAATGTATTGACCTTGACGCTAATGTGGAAACAATCCTTGAGTGATTAGTCAAGACGTGGTTCAACTTTCTAGTATTGTAAGTTGTAGATATGAAACTCGAACCACTGACTTACAACTCTAATGAGTTTAAATATTCATATGATAACTTGATGGTAATCAAAACAGCGAAGAACTGGTATGTCGAGTACTTATTTCATCGCGCATGCGTACGAGAAAGCTACAAAAATAATATGTAAGTAGGGCAAATTGAATATCATATTTATAATAATGTAACATCATAGGAAGTCATAGAATGTTGATCATAACATTATCTTTTGTGACACGTGCACATGTACAAGTAAACACAGACGTCTTTCAACACTAACTTAGCTCCTTGGGATAACTTTTTCACTACTAAATAGGACCGCAACGTGTCTACCACAGTACTGCGTTTAGTACTTGAAATACTACCACGACGATTTGTCTGGCTACCTTCCCCTACCCTAAGATAGATAGATAGATAGATAGATAGATAGATAGATAGATAGATAGATAGATAGATAGATAGATAGATAGATAGATAGATAGATAGATAGATAGATAGATAGATAGATAGATAGATAGATAGATAGATAGATAGATAGATAGATAGATAGATAGATGGATGGATAGATGGATGGATGGATGGATGGATGGATGGATGGATGGATGGATGGATGGATGGATGGATGGATAGATAGATAGATAGATCTATTAGATAAATAGGTATATATATAGATAGATAGATCGATCTATTAGATAGATAGATAGATAGATAGATAGATAGATAGATAGATAGATAGATAGATAGATAGATAGATAGATAGATATATTAGATAGATAGATAGATAGATAGATAGATAGATAGATAGATAGATAGATCTATTAGATAGATAGACATATAGATAGATAGATAGATAGATAGATAGATAGATAGATGTATCCTCTAACTGTATTGCACTATTTTATCAAAATGTGCTAAAGCGATGGATATTTATATGTAGATCGTTGGTACACAAAATCGTTCAGCCAATCGCTGTTGGGTACACATCTTAACATGTTGGTGTAGCTTGTATTGCTTTGTTTCAATTTCATATTTTTCCCTAAAATTTGCTAAAAAAAAGTTGGTTACGCAGATGGCTGGTTGTTAACGATCGAATCCTCCAATATAATCGTGGTTATCGTAATAACCTTGTTATATACACATAGTAAGTGAGAAGGATCATCTTTGATCCGATCGGCGAAGGGTCTTGGTGAAATTCTCAGTAAGGTTTTACTACACGACGGTTTACCTGACCCGTGTATGTGTCTGTATTTTCTCTCTATTCTTTATTACGTGTTTAACTCACCACGCCACGATATCTCCAAGGTCTTTAGAGAGAGAGAGTAGTTGACGCAAAGATAAATTTATCCTCTCGTTTTATTATTACACTGTGTTATCTTTTCAGCCTTACATGTTTCAATTGACTAAAGTTGTATTTCATCATTAATAACGTTTAGTTTACTCTGAAAAATTGACTTAAATTATCATCGCATTGACAGCTGCGAATGAAAGCAAATGTTTTATCCGGAGATTTCATTTTATTTCGCATGATTTGTAGGTCATATAGGCGACATGCATTGTCCATATATTTCACTTTATCGGCAACAGCGTCAAACTTTCATCTCGCAATTTGTCTTTATGGACCTCGTAAATCTGAGCCAAAGATCTCTATTTTGGTGATAAAAGGGTGATTTACTGCGACAATATTGCAAACCATGCCGGGTTAGCGTGTATGTTCGGCCTGGTATGCCAGGCAAGTATGCCGGTTGGAAAACGTTACGTAAATACGACCAATTCCAAAAGATACAACTATTCTCATTATTTTGTCTAATTTCTATGTCATCTGTTAACCTGGGGATTAAAAGGCACATAATTCATGTACCTAAAGCAGATGCAAAAGCAGTTAGTGGGAATCGCCTGGTTGATCGATGAGTGCGACACGTATATGCTGTAGTACACGTATGACGAACGCCAGAATGAGATCCTGATCATGGCATTTTTATTTATTTATTTATTTATTTTATGTTTTATTTTATTTTATTTTATTTTTTTATTTTTTTTTTTTGGGGGGGGGGTATGTGCACAGGAACGAATTCCTTGTAACAATGTCGTATATGTGTGATCATGACATTGAACGCGTGACTTTGAACTCCACAATTTTATGCCACACAAAATCATCATGTACGCGAGAATGAGCTCGTATCTTGTCATGGGGCGGAAATCTCTGATTATGTCTTGAACGCGAAAGTTTGTTGGTTCACAATACGAATGTACATGAGAATGAATTCTTGTAACGGTGCGAACAGCTGAGATCCTGACAATGGATGTCAATTGTTTTAGCTAAGTCATGCTTCGCGTTTTCGTATGATAGATTTAGCATTCGTTACTGGGTCATTGTGGGTTTTTTCTCGACTGAATGTGTGTCTGTGTTGCATCCACGCATCCGGTGTTTGCTTGGCAGGCTCGAGGTTTACACACGTGATTTCATTTGCCGATCTCAGAAGGCACGAATCTGGTTTTAAAGATTAAAATATGTATTCTTATAGGCATACCTGTATTGAGGCATTTATTGACATATCATTGTAAACACTTAAATGGAAAGACAGGTGACGGAACTGCCAGAGGAAACCGCTGATTGGTCAATTCCGAACAACAATGAGTTGTTCCGGGAGAGCCGGAAGGGTAAAGCAATGTGAGAGAACCTTCCCTGGAGCTCGAAGGGACGTGCACTGTGATGTACAATCACCCCTTCATACTTAATCCGGATATGACATAAAAGACAAAGATCGTAGCTTACAGAGATGAACATGTACAGAATGTAAATAATGAATCTGTGTACAAGACAAAATAGACAAGTGGTAAGATACTAGAATGGACACAGTGTATATATAAATCATATACAGGCAGGCAGGCAGGCAGGCAGGCAGGCAGGCAGGCAGACAGACAGACAGACAGACAGACAGACAGACAGACAGACAGACAGACAGACAACTGTACGTACGTACGTACGTACATACATACACACATACATACATACATACATACATACATACACACACACACACACACACACACACACATACATACATACATACATACATACATACATACATACATACATACATACATACATACATACATACATGTGTACCTACGGGTTTTTTTTTAATTGTGTACGGCGTATTGTTCTATTTAACAGTACACGGGTATTCTTCAGGCCTATATCCAACGATTATCTGACCTATACACCGTACCTTTTGACAAAGAATTGTTATTCGAAACGTCAAGGATCATAGTTATTGTTATGTACTATATTAATTGTTGCATTTGTACTTCTGCATTTACGTAATACTATAAATGTACGCACGTCGGACTATTGAACAAAAAGGTAAACAAGTCCTGAGTAGATAGCAAGATAGATATTTGATATACAATAATTTTCCATTTTTACTACAATAAATGCCCTGAACGTAAATTATTGTTAGGAGTAAACTTAACATGTTATAAATGTGGCTTCATCGCTCTATGGATGATTAATGTTAAAGGTAAGAAAAGTCATTGCTACACCTAAATGTCGTTGATTCATTTTAGGCGGGAAACTTCCGACTAATAAGGTCGTCATAAAATATTTGTAGTTTATAACATCTAATTTAAACAGTTAAGGCATATTCAACTTTGTTGGGCGTCGGGGCTGCATGAAACAATACTGAAACGTTGTCGACACATTTACTGCAGTCGGAAAAAGGTGCACAATTAACATGTTTCGCACTAAAAGTCTTGCTTTGCCTAAAATTTCGAAAACTGCGCATCATTGAATTCTGGCGCTGGCTGAAAGGCTGTAAGCATATTGTGGTGATTTGCATAACAATCTGCAATGGGGGCGCGCAAATCATTGTTGGGAAATAACGTGACTGCATGGAACCAATATTTAACTTTCACGGCATTTTTACATCAGTTGCAAAAAAAGTGACCAACTGATATTCGCGCTCAAAGTAAGTTTGACTACGTTTTTTTACTTAAATCGCAAACATAGCACACAACTGATTTTCGCGCTAGAATGATAACTTTGGCGACAGTGTCCACTTCAGCCGCAAAAGCTTGATGCGCGCGAAATGCATATTAATTGGAAAATCTAAACGCGGCTTTTAAAAAAAAAATATTTAATTTAAATTTTCACGATAATTTTCACGGTTTTACATCAGTCGCAAAAAAGTGCGAAATTGATATAGCGCTGAAAGTATTGAAATTTGACGACACTTTTCTCTTCATTCGCAATAAAAGCACGAAATTGACTTTCGCTCTAAAACTATAATTCTGAGGACAATTTCTAGTTCAGTCGCAAAAAGACTCGCAGTTGATTTTTGGCGCTAAAATCGTAACTTTGACGACATTTTTTACTTCGGTCACAAAAAAGGCGCGCAATTTATTTTTCGTGTTGAAAGTAGGATATCAGGACAAAGTGGTGATTTGCATACTGACGTCACTGCAGTGCAATATCCACCTCAGGTGTTCACTCATGCGTAGTTATCTAACGTGTAGAAATATTGTCTGTAATGTTAATACGTAATTGCACCTTCCACTTCCAATGTTGCGTGAATCTGAAATCCCCTTTGCGATCTCACGCAAAAGCAAATTATAATATGCCATTGGAGAGATTCGTACAGACTTATTTCGTGCGAAATAGTTGTGCTTCTGGCGCTAGTAAGACAAACTAAGCATCATATTGAGCTTGTGGAAATGTTGTATATTTTAATCTTGGAAATAATATATTAAAGTCAATTTTTTTTTTTTACTAATCATATCTTACCCCGCTATTATAGCGGTGGTTGTGATCATTGCTGCGTGACAAATTGAAGTACGTTTTCCATCCAAGGACAATGTTAAGTGCATAAGCTGTCTACATGACAGTAAAAGATAGTATATCTGTCGGACAAGTTTATTAATACACACGTTCCTAGATTTACACATCTGTCCCATGGCGTGAATTTTAATTGTCTGATATTCTTAAAACATATATATATATATATATATATATATATATATATATATATATATATATATATATATATATATATATATATATATATATATATATATATATATATATATATATATATATATATATGATTGACCAATGTGAGATCAACGTCATATTGTATGGCAGCAGTGAGTCAATTCCATGTGTCACAAATACCGCCTTTACATCTTACGTTACATTTATCGCACACAGAGGTGTTACATTCTCTTTCAACAAATAAAAATCCCATCTAAATGTGCATGTAAATATGATAAATTTGAATTCCCCAAAATATATCACATTCGACTGTACCAATGATACCTTTACGCCAATGCCATGAGTTGCAAATGTTACTCTCACATCTCGTGTTACCGATATCGAGGATAGACAAAAAAAATGAAATCATACGTGCAGCGGGGACATGATAAATGCGTCTGAAACCACGCTATGACGGTCTCATACAAGAGCAAACTAAGTAGTCAACACGTACCGTACACTCACAAATTGTCGTGGGTTGATCCGAGCTTAAAACAAAGGGTGCCCTGGGAAAATCAAACACATCCCGAAAATGATATATTTTTTGTCGAAGAAACATCCATTTACTTTTCCATCCGTTCTCTCAGGGCGGATATATGTCCCTACTCGGAAACCGATGAATAATAACAACGTTCTACATGTCACGTGACCCGAGTGGTAATACTCAAAGAAATACTTGGTCTGTGGGCATAGTCATGCAAACCGCTTGACACGTAACGCGGATACCGCCAGTGTGTGCGCTGCCGTTGAAGGTCGATTGTAACGTTAACATTAGCAGCGTCCAGTGTAGTGATAAAGATCAAGCTACCCTTGGCCTTGTTTTTAAAAAAACGCCTCAAGAAATAGGGTAAGCTAATTATCTTCTCGACTTTAAATATTTTGGTTAAATTTCGACGTGCCTTTTCTCTCAGTGTGTGTACGCGTTGACTTGATTTCTGCGATCTCTGCGAGTCTTGAGCGTTCGTAGTTCATCGCAATTCTTAACCTCCTTCACTGGTGATTTGATCTCTTGAAGATTTCCATTGAACTAAAAGCGCATCAAACGAAAACTGACTTGTGTAATCAAGGGCACTGACTAAGGTATAGAGTCGCTGATTACAATCAGCAAAGTGTCTCCCCGTAGATACCTCGAATGTAGAGTTGATGAGGTAACTGTCACTTATAGCCGGAGTATGGGTCACTCATCATGCCGGGGATAGTCGCGTTGTCTGTTTTACGGTGAAACAGTTAACGTTTTCACGCAAGAAATTGATACCAAGAATCTACTCGTATTTGCGGACCCTCTTCTAAATTCTGACAGAGATGGGTTTGATCATGATGACAGCTGAATCGACCCCACAATCTCGTTCAATTTACACCCGAGCTTGTACAGCATTACCAACGCATCACAGCATATGATTGAGTTGCCACAAAGGAGGAGAAACTCTTAAAATAAGCACATACTCAGAGAAGTATTTGGGAATGTGAGTTTAGCATCGATTTATAATTTGCAGGTTGAGTAACTATTCATTGCTTGGTTATTACTCTATATCAAATTCACCCACCCACACTATAGTATTTTGTCGATGATCTCACGAATCAACTAGATCCATTTATAGGAGGCCATGATTGGTGGGAATTTCATATTCATTGAGACTATAAAGGTATTCGCAAATCCCGACATTCATATTTATTACAGTTAGTCGGCGGGGATCAAATAACTCTGTTTATTAACTGTTGATAGATTTATCCACTTTCCATTACATTGTAGCTTCGTCGCTAAATCGTCTGATTATATGCTAGCATGTACGACCGCCCTGCTTGTCAGTCTTACCCGTGGATTGTACACAAGACTCAATTCGCTTCAAGCCGGACTAATTGTGTGCCCATGTATACTTTACACTCGGAAATGTTTTTAAATTTAGAAAACAGTCATGACCCGCGATAAACATATCAAAAAGACATGCTGACTGTCAGTCAAATTGCACAAGGTGAAGTAGGAGAAATAGTCAAAACACAAGCCATAAATTAGACAGCAAATATTGCACTGAGTACTAAAGTAAATGTTAATTCAATGTTCATGATATCGTGGATGTCGGAAGTTGACGACAACAATGTTACAATTAAAATGATGTAAGCTTGGTGTTTCACTTGAGCAACATGACATTTATTACACACTCTCAGGCAACTTCTAATGCAAAAGAAACAATTACATAGGTGTCGTGCACAGTGGGGATGTAGAAGTAGTCGAGTTTAAATGTTGATTATCAGTTAGAAAGTAAACAAATGCAGACATTTAACTCATGGCCATGTGTAATGTTTTCATTAGAAGCCTGTTTTACTGCACTGTGAAAGAATAACTGCTTATCAAGTGTTCAATATGATTGGGCAAAGGATCCTGCCGTGTTTGTTGTGTCTATGTTATTAATAGTCTAGAGTCGAAATATGTCTATCTTTTTGTAACAAAAACGTAATGTCCAATGAGTGAAACATCAAGCCGACATCATTTTAGCTGTAAAGATACACACTGTAATTGGATGGCTGTCGACATGTTTCATTAACACATTTTCACAGCCTGTCTTAATATAACCTTACTCTCGCAATGTACCTAGTCTTAAAAACACTCTTATTTCTAACTAACATGTTGGTGGAAATAATTAAGTTATGGCATAGACCAGTGTTAGTAGATAAACACTTCAGTGATATTAAAAATGTGTTCAAATGATCGCATGTCCATAAACGTGTGTCACGAATGAGTTCCTGAGTTTCTATGTCCAGATTATAAACATATAATATACGTCTAATATGTTTTGCGATATATTCTAAGAATGTGCGTTGAGAAAGTCTATTTTGACACGATTGCTTTTAATTAGATATTGTACACAAACTCACACATATACACGTGGCACACACATACTGTATATACATATAGATATATATATATAATATGTGTGTGTTTATGTTTATGTATATATGTATGTATATATATATATATATATATATATATATATATATATATATATATATATATATATATATATGTATATACACACATACATACCGTACATACATACATACATACATACATACATACATACATACATACATACATACATACATACATACATACATATACATACATACATACATACATACATACATACATACATGCCTGCATACATACATACATACATACATACATACATACATACATACATACATACATACATACATACATACATACATACATACATGTACATACATACATACATACATACATACATACATACATACACACACACACACACACACATACATACATACATACATACATACATACATACATACATACATACATACATACATACATACATGTGTGTGTGAGTTTGTGTGTATGACGTACACTATCTAATTCACATGATTTGTGTCAAAATCGACAATGGAAAGGTATCGATAGCTGAACACATATTCATAGAATAAATAATACTATACATATTAGCTGAGAGTCTATATATTACTTTGTGGTTTCAATGTCAACCGCCTTATCTTATTTATTGAAATTTGCTAACACATGGCGCGAATAGATGTCAGTTTGTTTAACCCCTTGAATACTTAATACCTTTCCGCTATCCACTGAACACACTTTTTCGGTCTTTCGTTCCAACGTCTCGACATCATTTTAGACCAAATTGATAGAAACAAGTCTCATCGGTATGTTTATGCCAAAATTTCTGTTCAAATATGATATTTTGTTTTACAAAATTAGTCAAATTTGTGTCCAAAATTTGGGGGTTTTTTTGCTAAAATATGTCGTGAGCTTTTATATGCTATTACTATGTGTATGGTATGCATGCATGATCACATTATATTAATTCACTGATCTGTTATTTCGAGCGGAAATCTCGAACTCATTCTTGTATACAACAGTGAATAAGAAACATGAAAGTCGATTAACAAACCACGAATAATGTTCCCTAAATTCTAATAAAAAGGGCGGGAGTTCAGACAAGACGACGACCGTAGTGGTCACGCTAAGGGAACTCTATATACGCTGAATTATCCGTCGGGATTTGTACAGATATGTATAATGCTATTCAGAATCGTCTTTTTGTGCGAATCTGATCCCTTTTTATAGCAATACATTGACAGCAATTTATAAACGGAATTAGTTAATATCAATTCGGCCTATGAAAAGTATATAGCTGATGCACGACAAGAAAAAATGACGAAGAGAATCCGAATTAGTAATTTTTTAAAAATGGCTTTGTATAAACGAATGAGAAGTCAGAAAACAAATCAACTGATGTTACTTAAAACTGCTTTTAAATTTCGATGGAAAGGTCTTTCAAGGAAACAGCAGGTCACGAACTCAAAAATATTTACATAGTTAACGTGTTGTGAATAAATAACATTTGACTGGGCCGTTTACTAGTAAGTGACACGGATCGTCCCGCTATAAATATTTGCAAAACAATTTGCTTATCCCACACGTTTTTGCACACATAAAGTTATTTTAGATTGTTTATGTAGACTATGATTTAAACAAAACGTTTGCCACATTCACTTTACAGTCAGAATAATATTGGTTTTTAAAAAAAAAACTATTTTGTCGAAATATGTCGAAATGGATTGTCGAACAAAGATATATAGTCAAATTACATTTATTCCAAACACTGGTATGAGAGGATGTCGTTAAAACAGTCTGTTATTATCCTAATCAGCGTTGCGAGAAAGTTTGGTGTATTTTATATGATTTTGTGACCCTGGAGGTGATTTATTCCCGACCTTCGCATTACTGTGTTACAGCGATGAATCGTATGGAAGTAAATAAACATTCCCACGTGTAAGGAAGGGCAAAGTTACACATACGAGCCAAAGTCTCCAAAATATCCGGCGCCTTACTTTCTGCTCTTCTCATTCTAGCCTCAGAATAGTTCACTGTTGGGTTTCACATGCTTATCACATATTTGTACGTTTTACCTCGTCACGGTTTATCGCCTATTTAATGTACCATTAAACCCCGTAGTCGGAATCTGGTTTAGTGCCTTGTGCATAACAAGTGCATACTTAGCGATGTAACATGTATACATACTCGTGGACGTTCATTGGGCAGACACCTGGAGGCTGTGTACTGACTGTAAACGCATTTGTACTACGAAATTATGTAGTCGCGTGGATAGTAAAAAAGGCGAGCTTTTCGTTACTGCCGTTGTCATAGGCACGGCAACGTCGTAAACCACATCTGCATATTTTGTTGGCGTTGCTTCAACAGAAATATGTGGTCTGGCTTGCAGTTGAAGATCAGAATTTTGAACATCTTATATATTGTAATCCATTTTCACGAGACACTAGGCCTGCTCACTCATGAATTGGTACAACTCGAGTAATATACAGATTACTGCATGAGTGCAATGCATAGTAACACTTTCTCGGTAATCCTGTGAGAACTTGCAACTAATGTCATGGTTGGGGGACCTCCCTTATTGCCCAGCTGGTCTGACAGCAACTAGCTGGATGTGCAACTGTTCAAATGTCAATTCTAACTGTTCTTTGCACTGCCCGGGCATAACAAGACACGTATGCAAAAGATCTGTAAGGGGCGAGATCAATAGTTCAATGTAGGATAAACTAAATTCTTTTACTATGGGGGGGGGGGGGGGGTGGGCCATTTTAATTCTAATCCTACAAATCAATTTTACTTTTAATTGTTGTTTTGTACCCCAAAATACAAATATTTCTTTTTAAAATGTCAAATTGAGAAATGGAAAAATATTTGCTTAAATGCATGGCACTAAAATGAAGCAAAGTGTCAACAAATGAACTATTGTTTAATCACTACATACTACTGGCTTTATATGTAAATTGATTGTGCGGTTTGAAGCAATTTTCAATGTTGGTCAATTTAGTTAGAAGGGGTGTGGGGGGGGGGGGGGTCTGAGGTCTAAGTATACAAATCTACTTTTTTATCCTACATTGAACTATTGATCTTGCCCCTAACAGTCCAGGTCTATAAAAGAATATGTTTACTAGGCCTGTAACAAATCGGGTCTATAAACCGGTGTACTGACCGGGCTTTTCACAGCATAGGTCTTTTAAGACGTGTGCATACCAGGCCTGTAACATCATAGATCTAGAAAGAAAAATGTACACGTGCGTTGTGCTTCCATGGCTCAGTAAGACTAAGATGGGTCTGTTTTTCATTCCAATTGCCAAACTTACAGATAAACTTCAATAACATTTATTATGCTAAATGGCAGTCTATAAAAATGTTTAAAATGTGTACTGTTATTCTCGTGCAGATAGTTACGACGGTTAGTAGCGCAACCTATCACGGGTTTGGTATTTACTACCGGGATATCGTCAATTGTACACGTCTGTACTACTCGTGGAGAACGGAAACTTACACGTTTTCTTACGTCACTCTAGTTCCAAGCCCACGCTTTCCTGCGATTCTCAAGATGGTGGGGGTCGAAAGCCAAAGAAGTCCACCAGAATGCCTGCCCGCGGAAATCCCCCGACGTCTGTTGTTTTCTTTTTACCCTACCGTATTTCTGTTTTTAATTGAATAAATACATGATGTTATGTGCAATCGACTTAACATTTGGTGTATCATGAATAAATTGTCATGCACTCTATCGGAATGTGGAAACACATTTCTCGTCACCTTCTATGAGAAAAATATAACAGTTTGACCCTCTTTCCAGATGGTTTTCACATCTACGCGGGACACTGAATTTTCATAAATATTTATGAAACAATCTGTGCGTTACTTTTAAATAAATTTTCTGAAACTATTTTAGTAACGAAGATGAATTACATGTGTGCACTATTTAAGCCAGAAATTATTAAATGGCCAGAAGTGACTGATTTTTCTTCAAATAATTTTGGGGGGAAATTGAGCAGTATATGTAACTCTAATCCATGCACGAAGTAATTGATGTGATGGGTCAAGAGTTTTTAAATATTTTTTTTTTTCAAAAATAAATCACTGAATATGAATGTTTATATAAATATAAATATAAATATAAATATAAATATAAATATGGATATAGTCAGTCGGTTCTTGAGAGCTATACACAGCATTAAGAGTCTTATCATGGAAGTGATTTTCCAAGAAACATGAAGAAATGCTGATAACCGTGAAATGTTTGCTTACAGTAACTGTACTATTGAGAACGTTCATTCTTATTGAAGGGAATAGAAGATATTGTCGAGGCACGACCGTCGCTGACGCTGTGAATTACTTAGTCTATTAATTTTCATTTAGTATGTTTTATGTAAGGCTAGAGGGTGATCGCGAACAAGTCGATTATCGAGTTACGCTCATTTGCTTGTATTTAGTTTCTATAACTGTCCAGATCATTCAGAAGTTACACAACATTTATGATTTCTCGTTTCCAATAAACTGTGATTTACACACATTTCAATTCGTGCACGAGTTTACGAGAGGTATAGGTTGTCTGCTGCACGTACGCTTTCATGATCTGTAAGAATCAATAAGCGAAGCAAACATAGGAGAAAGTTTAATATACATGGGTGTGATTGAACTACTTGAGTAGCAGATGTATGTGGCAGTATTGTGGAGACGCCATTTATATTTACTCATCTTGAAAACATAATATTTTCCCTTGGGATTTTCTTTTGTACATCTTAGACATTAAGACCACAATATTGACATCCGTGTTTGCATAACTATAAAATCAGGTTATAGACCACGTTCAATGGCCCTTGTTGATATTGGTTTTTAGGTAAGAAAGTAATAATTATACACACCCATAACTATATATTTTCTGGAAGTTCTTGATCCACTCTTTTCAGTGAAATTGGTAACATTTGGTTTATGTTCTTCCGGTCACGTGACTTGTACGTACCTGATAATTTTCATTTTTGATTCAACAAAAAATAGCTGACCTTCAAATTACGACCAACAGTAGAAAACAACGCACGGTGTTTATCACCAAATCGATGGCTACAAAAACTGAGTCTCAGATTTTTCCTATCTGTTTTTGTTCAGAAGAAATATAAATATAAACAAATAGTGTCCAAATAAACCAAATATGTCTCATTTAGAATCGTCTTACTTACGCAATCAGAAATCTGAGACACGGTTTTGTAGCAACTGACTTGGTGATAAATACTGTGCGTTGTTTTCTTTTGTTGGTCGTAATTTGAAGGAGCTAATTTTTGTTGAACCAAAAATGCAAATTATCACGTATGTACAAGTCACGTGACCGGAAGTACATACAACCACATGTTACCAATTTCATTGAAAAGAGTGGACCAAGAGCTTTCAGAAAATATATAGTTATGGGTGTGTGTAATCATTACTTTCTTACCTACAAACCAATGTCAACAAGGGGCATTGAACGTGGACTCTAACCCTTTTAAAGTAAGATAACGTTGTAAATCCAGAAAAAATAGTACAGCAAAAAGAGATATTTTGATAAATAACATTAGTATAAAAACGACTTAATTGAATCTAAATGAAAAGGTTTTGCTGCCATTTTGCGACACGAATTTCCTGAAATACGAACTGAAAAAATTGAAATTCGTAGCCTTAGAAAGAAAAACTCATTTCCTACTTTCATGAAAATATGTGGATTTGAAAGGTCAACTTTTCATATTCATTTGAACAATAGCTCACCGGTGATTTGCTTTCTCTCTTTCTCTTTCTCCAACAGGCGCTAACATCTCAGCAGTATATCATTCTCGCAATGTCTTATGGAAGCACCTGAAACTTTGGACACGCAGATGGGCTTCTGAAAACCGTAACTGTTTAAGGTAAGGTTCTCATACATTATTAGCTCTATCAAAATTCTCGAAGCGTATACGTGCATGTTATGATTTTCACTCTTTTTGTTCGGAAGTATTTTACTAACAGCATCTAACCTTGGGCTTTCGTTTTCAATAGCCTATCCCTTTTTAACTTCCGAGCTTTATCGAATTGAGTAAATATTGATTTTATAATAGATCTCCCTAAAGGTGCTAATGGAAGGGGGATTCAGAAGTCGTTTTCCCCTTCCATGAAATGTACGCTGCATGCATTACGTACTAAAGAAATGAATGAACGACAAGAGAATTAATGAGGAATCACAATGAATTCTTTTGACCTGTAAGTGTAACCCGTCAATCTCGTCAATGTATATATAGACACACAGACACTGCATTCATATCCGAAGTGGGTATAAAATATGATGTATAAATATGGTGTAAGATTAATTAAAGATGACAATTAGCTGAAAAGTCTACTAATATATATATATATATATATATATATATATATGTGTGTGTGTGTGTGTGTGTGTGTGTGTGTGTGTAATATATACATAATATACACATTATATTATATATATAACATACAGCATATATAATGTACAAACACATTTACAATATTAATAATATTGAAAATGTTTTGTACATTATATATACTGTATATATTATATATACATTACACACACACACATACACACACACATATATATATATATATATATATATATATATATATTTATATATATATATATATATATATATATATATATATATATATATATATATATATATAATTTTTATGTATATATATATAATTGTAGACTAGCCAATTGCCAGATATATAGAGATAGAGCGATACATACCAAGGGAATTAGTTAGGTGCAAGTTTACATTGAAAATTGGCAATGCTGGTTTGAAAATCAGACGACTATAGCTCGAATGTAATATTTAAATATTCTCATGACGTCATACTAGACATCTGCAAATTACATCCTACCTTTATCATTCTTAAATGATTCACCAGGGTAACATTACATATCCGTCACAAAATTCGTACACGTATTATTAGTCATGATAGAGTTGAGAACCGACATTATAAGGTTATTTTTAGAATCTCATATCTTTGTCCGCAATGACTACCAAAATAAGACTCGGGGTCGCAAATTCAACAATGAGCTAGTATGTTATTGTATAAAAAAACTGCGTTAGAAGCACACAGCTTAATCCGAAATAACTAGTAATTTCAAATAAGAATCACCAATGTGAAATTATTGGTTGTCTAGGAAACAAGGATGCTACATTTGTGAAAGCATGTGCATGAATGATGTAGAACAAGTTGCCGCAGACATTGAGAGTACAAATGATTTGATTCTTGGATATATCGATATTCTAAACATGTCAGTTGGCTATGATATACGATACTTGAAAACAGCGTTGAACTAATAAAATGGCGCCTTTCTTCTTTTCATAAATACAAATAGTTAATAGATATTTTAAAACGTGTGTCTCATATGTGCTTGATAATACGCACTAGACAAGTCATCTTAATAAGTTTCCACTTCGCATCTACTTGGATAAAATAGGATGATATGACGTCACGCACTCTCAGAATGACCACTAGAGGGCAGTTCAAAATGAGCAATATGGCGATATACATGAACTTGCAAAACCGGACTTTAAAGTTATGCAGATGATAATTGTACGCAATATGTGATACAAATTAATATTCAAATAAACACCTTTTCATTCAATACAAGTCAACTTGTTTTTTGGATGCGCTTTCCCTATAATGTTAGTAGTTTTGTTTTTTGAGTTGTAAATCATTTAATCAGTTTAGTTCTCTATTATATGTCAGTCCATAGCTACAGTATGTCTCTAGTTTATCAGTTTATTTTCGGATATGTCATTTTAAACATTATTACATTTCATCCTAAACACAAACACGCAGTTTAATTTGCTGTTGTTCATCTTCAAAAGGTAGGTGTCTTTCTGCCACCGGTCCAGTAACTCGTGATTGTAGATTTTGTAATAGATGTTATTTCCAAACAACACGTCGTTCACAGTTTGTTTCTGGGTTAAGTCTAGAGAGACGGTTAAGTAATTATAAAACAATTTCCAAAAGGTCTCAGAGATCTTGCAATGGTAAAATGGGTGGTCTAAGGTTTCATTGCTAGCATAACAAGACGTTAACAAGCAGGACGAAACATTTACCTCGCAGTTCAAACATCTTTGGCTACTTGACAACTTAGCGCTTAGGGCATATGTAAGCATTATCATATACTGTACATACTATACATATGTAGAACATAAGGTCAAAATATCCCCACCCACACACCCCATCCCAGACACCCCCCCTCCCACCCAATACTCCTGCCCTCATTTTAAAGCCAGACCATCCTCTAAGTGATGCTGGCGGGTCAAACCATTACTCATACAAGCGTACTCTTGAACAATTGTTTTAATTGAAAACAACGATTTCAAATGCCATTACTTAAATTTCAGAATGGCTTAGCAAATGTTGAATCAATCAATAAGTTGGGAAACATACATTTGATCAGGAATTAAGCTCCAGGGGAGAATTATTCCATAGTGCGTAATGTAATTCTAGTCCCTGTTGGTTTTGATGTAAGTTTACTGTGTTATTTCGAAACTCAATTACGTATTTCTTAGGGGATCAAGTTGGTGGAATATTTCAACAATTGACTGCCACTTTACTACTCCCTTTGTGGTAAAATCTATGACAGATAAATGATATTTTATTAATTATGAACTTTGTAATCGTGTTAAAACCATTTTAAAAGGCTTTTACAGAAATATGTCGTTAGTGGTATAACATTGCAATGTACCATAACGCATACTGTGTCCTTTGGAAATAAGGGTAAATACACATTTGCTACTTTGTTCAGGAAAACTCCAAACCCGTTCTAAATTTAAACCAAGTGAACAATCAGAGTTCACCATAAAATTGGTGAAATACAGGTAAATAATATCAAAACTGACGAAGTTTAGAATCCAGTATGGTACTTATGCAACACAAAATGATTTTTAATTTTCTTCAATTATTGCAAAAGGACCAAGAGCAAGTTTTCACATGGCAAAGTTTGGAGATATTTGATTTCCAAGAAAGCAGGTCCCTGGGACACATTCAATACCTTTTTCTATGCCTCAATGATATTAAAAACATTCTCTAAATCATAAATCCCTAATTACAATATCAATTTATAATTTGACTAAGATTACCCATAGTTAGCACTCTGATCTCTTGTATTTAATATACCATGCCATTATTATGACGTCATCAACTTAATTATGATGTCATCAATGTTATGACAAATTGGGTGTAATCAGAAATTCTGCTGGGTTTGTTGATTGAGGAACCTGATGTTGAGTTAATCTAGACCGAATGAATTATTTTATTAGGACATGGCACGCCAATCTGCACATATTCAATTTAGGAACACATGAACTATCCTTTCACGTCACTATATTAACTAGAGCGGTAAATTATTCTAAAGGACATAAAACAGTGGGGCACAGTCGAGTTGGCTTGCACTTAACCACAATCCTTGCTCACTTCCTATTGCTGGGATAGTAGCAAATGACAAGACAGCCCTAACCGGAAATGTTTTTACTGAAGATCGATTTTAAAACACAAAACGAGATATCTAAATTTGCAGTTACCCTCGAGTTATTTCTCAAGTGGAAACCGATGCCACGAAAGTATATTTATTTTGTACGACCTTCAATTTGGATAATGGATAACCGATGCCATAAGTAATTTTATTGTGTTTGAACTTCATCTTCGATAAAAAATGCCATTGTCTCCAATAGTTTCAGATGGACATACGTTCTAAACACACACACATTGTAACAGGATAATGCAGTCATCGTGACCTTTCACCTGAACGATATAAATGAAAATGGCTTTGAGCATAACGTACTACACAATAAATGCTAACTGTTTAAGAATATTTTGTTCAAAATTTCATTATGCAAACTAAAGTAAGATATTTTTTGTACTAGCTATCTCCTTCTACTTTCGTATATTCTCTTGGAGGTAATTACCTGAGTTTGCAGGTTTGGGAAGGAATTGTTCCTTGTATTCTACTTATTGGAGCATAAGCCGACCACTTTCTATTGGCAGAATTCAAACCCGGTATTCATGCATAACATAAAAGCGATTCAATGGCATATTATAAACACAATTATACTAAACTAACGAGAAAGACCTATCATGCTATCTACTATACTATTAACAACCACCAGAAGACGATTTAAAGGGACACAAGCCGAGTTTAGACTGTGTATAGGCGTAGTTTTCACTGTATTATCAAGAGGTACTTGCATTATTCTACTTACTGAACCACCGCTTGCAAATGACTGAATTCAAACCTGGTATTACGATATAACTCATCAACGATCCGATGATGTATCATACATATCAAAAAATGTTCAGGAAACCCTAGCTATATGAAATCAACTGTTCTAACAATGCCAGAAGACAATTGTAATGTCTTAGAAGGCATGCATCGAAGTAAACATTAATACTAGAATACTTTAATTACGGTTTTATGCAAATATTTTCACTTATAAATTCAGCTTATACCACATCATTGAAAACTAGACTAGTTTAATTTGAGATCATTTTATCACACACGTTAGAGAAGTTCTTGTATTAGAGTATCTTCATCCAAGTTTTAAGAATGATAAATTCAGTTTGTACCACACGGACACTTGTACATATTAAGAGTAAACCTGTCACTTCTCTGATTCCAAAGTTGCAGCAAACAGTAGCATGTAGTAGTTTGTTGTACCTCACACCATACAAATAATCATGAGTCAAGGTTATCTGTTCAATCTAGTTAACACATTGTTTAACTGTAGTTACAGCACACAATTGATGGTAATGACAGTGAACTCTGTACGCTCGCCATCGTATGACCTTGACTGTGGTTTCTCTATTCTTATTCACTTGTCAAAATAGTATGTGATAAATGAAACCGAATTTGTTTAATCTAATGAGTTTGAACAAACATTGTTGATTGCTGGCGTCCGATCGTAAGGTTTTGTACAACGCAAGCAGGGTTTTTTCACACTCAAGTACACATATATGTATGCATGCACGCAAACAAACAAACCACCCATCCACCCACCACCACCACCATCCCCACCCACCATACCCCACGCAGTAACAGACATAGACAGACAGACAGACAGACAGACAGACAGACATGTACATACATACATACATACATACATACATACATACATACATGTACATACATACATACATACATACATACATACATACATACATACGTACATACGTACATACGTACGTACATACATACATACATACATACATACATACATACATACATACATACGCTAACAGCATCAGGCATAAACTTTATTAACAAAACAACAATGTGAAATTTGCGAAAAAACGAAACGTGGCATAGGTTAATTTTCTCCGTTTTTGGGGGAAAAAATAGACACACTGTCGCCTGTGCTTTAAGGATTGACGTTTCAAACGAGAACCACAAAATGCCAAATTCAATTACCATTTCAGAATGTAGACCTAATAATACGTTTCTCATCAACCACGCCTACATAATAATAGCAATATCCTGCTAAATCCTCGAGGTCGAGTAACACTGCAAATTTGAGAATGTCAAACTCGTTTCTAATTCATTTTAATAGCAATGTTAGTTTTTATGGTCACGGGATTTTTGTCCCATTGAGAATGTAAAGTACACGTAAAATTTGACCTTTTGTAAAACTAAGTCAAACTTAATTCCGGGTTGATATCAATCATGTGATTTCTATGTCACGTAACCAGGAAGTGAACAATTAGTATACTTTTATGTGTATAGCCAAAGAAAACGAATATAACAAAAAAAAAACGTTGTGTGATTTCCACATACAGATAAAGATACGTAATTTCAAGTTGATAAATGTTCAACTGCTTTTTGTTTCGTTGAAAATATGAACATAATGAATAAGCAAAAATTAGATAAATAATTTTTAAACAGTTTAAACATGAAATGTACTGTGTATGCCCCCCCCCCCCATCCTTTCTCAGTATTCACGATCGCACAAAGCCTACACTCAGTCTGCTACAACGATGAAAATCGATTGAGTAGCGACATGGAAATTGACATAACAAAGAAATTGACAAATGTTGTTAGATATAGACATGGTTGGTAAGACTCTCCTACAATACATTTGTTTAAAACCAACAATCTAAACTATGTGTTGCGTCCCATTACATTATGGTACTTCGGCGAGAGTCATTTTTTGGAGTCCAATTGAAGTACAGCTTTGGTCTTTCAACTGTGCAAATCAAGGGGTTGCTTAACATGATGTTTAAGTTATGGGTATCATTTTTAGAGTAAGGACCCGTGGCATCAATATCATAAACATCCTAAGACCATTCACTCGGTACCCAACTGGGTCATAGTGTGGACCTAATAATACGTTTCTCATTAACCACTCATGATATCACAATTTAGTCAGTGCAACCAATGATTACCCTGTAATCAAACCTGTGTCAACTAGCTTTTCCAACATTAGACAATCGAAGACTTTCATATTATATGAGCAAGATTGAATACTTAGTTTGTTTGTTTGTTCTTGATCCCATGACCATTAGACATGGTGTCTGTAGCATAGCTGTGACTTCACAAAATATCCCAATTCCACTTTTATGGTGCACTTTCAATGATTACATAAGACTAACTATTCACTGAAACAGAGCTGACTGTGGACCCCACTCTTAAACAACTCTTAATAGGAAGTGAGGTCTTGTTGTTTTGAATACATCAAGTCAAGTTTTGGCTGAAATCTGTCTTATACAGTCAAATTAGTCTGACTAGTTACACAAGGGCTCCCACACACTAACTTAGAATGAGTTGATGCAATGGTTCTCAAAAAAACTTTATCCCCTAAACCTCCATTCAGCACATTCTCATTTTGTAGCTCGATTTATTTTCATTGTACCAGACAGGCCTGGAATTGTGAATTGTCATCACTTTCTGTTAACGGCCCAGTTCGGATTAGTGTTAAAATCTCGATAGTCTGTTACAACAGCTGTCTTGAATAGCTGTAGAAAAAGTGTATCCAGAGCAAAAGAATAATCCTATGTAATACTTATGGCTCCACTGATAAGATAACACTACGGCGAGAACGTGAGATTGAATTCCTGGCCTACAAAGCGAAATTACCTCTACCTAAACTCGGCCTACAGACATTATTACCAAATACCAATTTTGTCTAGATTGAACTGATGTCTTTAATCCTAACATCATAAAACAGAAATAGTTATGAGCCCATCTATGTCGCAATAAACATAAAATACTAGCCATTGGCAATCATTACAGTTGTCTGCTACAACAGTTGTCTGAATCTGCACGTAGCCAATCAAAATGAACTCTTCCCTCCATGTGTGCTGAGATGTACACTGCTACAGGGAAGTTGGTTTTTATTGCAAATGTATCATATAAATGTTGTAGGGCTATAATATGTGGATTTATCACTAATATCGTCTGTTTTTTGTCTGTTCTGTGCGACATTCAACTGAAGAAAGCATTATTTTTTGTCGCATTCACCAAGTTGAAACTGTTAAGTGGTAATTCCTGGTGTATATTATTTACTGATTCTACTTACAAACAAGAAATGGCCCAAAACTGCTAATATGATATGATCTTGACAATTGTAGTATCCCGTATAATAAGGTAGAATTTTCCTCGGGGACAATTTCGCTAAAAATCAAAGTTCTTCAATTATCTCCAAACTTCACCATATAAAAGCTCGTTCCAAGTCCTTTTTGGAAATAATAGAATACGTTTCTCTATTCACCCTCGTCAATCTGTTCGCTTCCTAATAGAGTTAACACCGTATTCGGCGGCCATATTGGATTCTAAACTGACTAAATTGTGATATCATTTTGACCTCGATTTCAATGGTTTGTAAGTTAACCCCACATTTTTTATTGATTTTAACTTCACGGCATATGTCGGAATTTCCTTGAACAAATTAACATCAAAAGTTTAGACTATTTCCGAGGCGCCTTATACTTTATCAACTACAAGATGTGGAATTGCGAACAGACGTGGTACAGAAAATGAGATGGGTTCATTCACCAACATTCTTGTATCTCCAGGGTTGAAGTAACATTTCGTCCAAATTCAAAAGTATTTGGGTAAATTCCTGTGTGCCTTGTAGTAGATGTAGCTAAAATGATATTGGTTTGGCGTTTCAATCATGGGACGTTTTTTGAAACAAAGATAGACATATTTCAACTCTAGACTAAACATAACAGACACACAGCAAACACAGTAAGATCCTTTGCCCAATCACATTGAACACTTGATACCCATTGCTATTCTTTCACAGTGCAGTAAAACAGGCTTCTAATGAATACATTACACATGGACTTGATGATTTTAATGGCTGCAATTGTTTATTTTCTAACCGATAGTCAATATATCAACTTGACTACTTCTACATCCCCATTGTGCACGGCACCTATGTAATTATTTCTTTTGCATTCGAAGTTGTCTGACGGTGTGTAAAAAATGTCATGTTGTATGAGTGAAACACCAAAGCTAAGTCATTCTAGTCAATAATTAGTACTGTCTGTCTAATCAGGTAATCCATAAATGGTTATGCATGAAGAAGATCCACAATTTTTGTCAATTTGCGACACTTGCAGTACTTTTACTCCGTATTTTACCAAAGTGCCTGATCGTAGGGCACTAAAGCCCTGCGAAAAATGTTTTGATAGTAAGAAGACGCGCAGCGATACATGCAAACTCATAATGTCACTCATAGACCATTAGGATATGTTGATATATAAAGTTTAACCGACCTGAGCAGAAGGAAAGAAATATGTAGCAATCCGCCGTTAATCTAAACATAATCTCAATGACCTTTCGGTGATGAAGACAAAATTTTGTTGCATATGTTCTATTCATCGAAATATCAATTTGAATTGAATGGAACACACAGATAATGACGTCCGCCACAAAAAAGCTCATAAGATTTAATGACTTGAAATGTGGGATTATTACTCCTCTCGCAAGCACCGTGACTTCACCGTGGCGCCTCACGCGCGCACACAAATTCTTGCCCTTGGTGCAGATGATCCAATACACTTGGGCGATGGTCATTTGTAGCACAAGTTAGAATATTAAATAGATGCAATTTGAGAGTAACTAGAGATAACTATGACCCCACCCAAAGACAGCGTTCTTTCAAGCATTGATTACCCCTATCAAATGTAGCTATATCATACCTGCCATAATGTTTTCATGATCTTTTTAAAGATGACAAGCTGTGTTTGTACAGAGAGTTTCATATTTCAGCTATTCTCAAGTCTAACCATTGATGAGAGTGTGTGTTGACAGTGTTTTTCTACTTGTCTGAAATCAATATCAATGCCAGTGGTAGTTAATAGTTGTTTGTTAGTTGTAAGTCCCGCATTCAGTAAACCGATTTTCAATCCGAATCATTTCAAATATGTCTTAGTTGTCCTTTATTATTAGTCGTAATTTGTTGAACAATGTCATTAAGATATCGTATGGCAATATCTGAAGACATCTGATATATATATATATATATATATATATATATATATATATATATATATATATATATATATATATATATATATATTATGTATGTATGTATGTATGTATGTATGTATGTATGTATGTATGTATGTATTAAAAAGGTTTACATATCCCAATATAGACACATGGTAAATAAACGTAAAGCTTTGAACAGTTCACCAAATCATTTTGCCAACATTTTTAAAAAGTTGTAATTGCGATAGCAGTTCAGTATGATTGACAACAAATGTCGATCTACCCCCCCCCCCCCACCACCCTCACCCCCCCCCCCCGCCTAAAAAAGAATGGACGATCCTATCAGTTAGGAAGCTGAAATGATTTTTGTTAACTTAAATCGTCCATGTGTCTTGTCAAGTTTTAATATCATTTTAGCCCAGATTAGTATGTAGGAATAGAACATATCCGTTTATATATCTGCACCCCAAAAACAAACCTTGCTCAATGTCATACATAATCGGATACATACATACGTCATTTGATGTATGGATAAGTAGCAGCCATATAAATCGTAAAAATTGACATTTTCGACCATAAATGGTAAGAATTAATACACCGAGATATCGTTTCTGACTATGGCAAAAGTTATAGTACAAATTACAAATGACCTACACAATGACTGTCAAGGTCAAAATTCGTGTTTGAATGATCAAAGGTGGTCTTTCTATTCAGAAATTGACTTTTGACCTTGACCTTCATCAACAGATCAATTAGAATTTACACATTTAACTTTGAAAGCCTGTTAAAATGTCTAAACCAAAAACATATATATTTTTGTATGTTAAATCGGGTTCTGATGTATATATATAAAAGAAATTGATTTAAGGTGAGACCTACCTTAAACTTATTTTTTCATACCCTTGACTTAATAACATTTCAAAAGATATAATGAGTATTTTTGAAAATCCTGTCCTGTTTTTGCTATAAATTCATTGAAGAACAGTTGAGAACTTCTCGATGATCTTTTTCTCTAGTTTCATCTTACGAACCTTCAAGACGTGTCATAAATGATTTGCATGGCCACTCCTCACCATTACAATCACAAGTGTAGTCAGTGTATATACATACACACACACACACACACATATATATATTTATTTATATATATATATATATATATATATATATATATATATATATATATATATATATATATATATATATATATAATACAATGACGAATTTTCTTATACAGTCATTTGCATTTCATTTACATATTACTTATTAATATGCAAAGTTCTGCAAGGTGGCCTATAACGAATAAGTTTGTGTTGTAATAACTAAGTCTTATCGTTTCCTTTCAAACAACAAATAGCACATGAAACTCAAGTAAAAGATAAATTCGTTCTGTTCACTTCAGTACAACATACATCATTACTTCTCACAGTACACATCATCACCCACTTACCTAACACTTCGGGTCATGCACAGCATCAAAACACGAAGCTATTTTTGGCAGTCTTTGGCAAAAAAACACACGGTGGGTCTCAAGAGGTTTAAGAATTTTCCGTCAATATCCTTTTTAAACTATTAGGTTTCAGTGTTCATAATTCATGGCTCTACGCAAACTTTCTCCGTACGGCGTCAAACGTTTACATTGATGAATTGGGAAGCTGTTTTCACGGTAAATTTCAGCTGTCTCCCGAGATAATAGAAGCTATGCCTCAATGTATGATGTAACATTCTCATCAGCAACCACATGGGGAAAAAGATTATAATGCGAACATTTCTGAAGTAGACTAACTCTAAGATCTAAAATATCACTCAGGCTGTAAAGTATATAGTCCTTGGGTGGTATGAGAAATTTATGTTTCCCAAGACTGTCTCCTATATTGACATAAATGTTCAATCACCACCCTTGTCAGCTCGTTTGTTTCTCTTTAGGCAATAACCGATTTGCAATCCAAACTAATCATTCTCAGATTAGGGGTGTGAATTTATGTGTGGTAGCAGTGAAAACTTGATCTGTGTTAGCGATAGCTAGAGCCCTACCGCAAAAATCTACGCATAACCGCGATTGCATTACTTTTGAACAATCAAATTCTTTTACAATAACAACTGATTTGTGGTTATCAAATTTATTGAAATAGCTCACATTTCCCATAATGCACCATTCAAGATGGTGGATTTTGAAATATTTTCTAGACGACTAAACACTTTTGGGTGATTCACACACTAAAGCCTCAGTGAAAAAGACGCAAAGGATATATTCCTGATTCAGTTCTGGTGTACAAAACGCACCCATCTAAAATGTAGTACCTGAATTGAACAGCCGAAAACTTAGGCGGCCGAAAACTCTCCAAAAGGGCGGAAACCCAGTTTCCGAGATCTTACAAGGCCTACAAGACCATCGTGTTTTCCAAAAACACCTTGAACTGACTACACTGTTGAACATATTTTGCGACATGGGGCAATATTCTTCTTGCAAACGATCGAGAGGTCAAACCTAAACTCCGCCAGGCGAAAAAAAAAATTGTGTGTGTCCGATAACAAGGCCTCAGCATATAGAGTAGATAGGTCAGGATTAATTTTATTTATCTTTACCTTTTTAATTTATTTTTGGAAAATATAGATTCCACCCAAAAACAAAAACCAAATGTTCAGAATACCCCATCTATAACAGTTTGATTAAATACGCGCAGACATCACTAGGGAAAGAACTCATGCATACATGAAGGTCAAGAAGACATAGAATTTCTTATCATTTTTTTTTATTTTTTTTTTAATTGCTGAGGGTCGGCGGCTTCAAAGAAAGGAAAAACACTTTTTTTCATTTTGCCTCATCCCTGTGCATCTATGCAGTAGCGACTTCGAGTGTATTGCATTCGTGATAAATAAAAACTATGGTATGTTACTATTACAATATAGCGTTACACGTACAATGTTGCGCATGCGCATACGGCAATTGTGAATCTTTAAAGTCTACTCATAGACACATGAATGAACTGTAGGGTCTGTACAGTATATGCCAGGTGTAAGAAAGGTTAGCTTTTTGCCAATTTTAATCCATCTATTAGCGGACGAACATGACATTATTTATTATATGGTTGCAATACGACTATATCAGATTCTCTCAACCTGGGGCAAAAAAATCGATTTTACTATTGCAATGTTTGCTCTAGCGTCTATAGTGTTAGCAAGGACTATTTATCATTGATTATTTTTTAAGTGTTAGACGAAAACAATAAGAAAACGACGTGTGTCGATAAATGTAAGTAGTCTACTTCTGCTATGTATGTATTTGTCATTTCAATAGTCAAACTAAAGTGCCCGGTTCGCATAACACTGTACAAACTGAGGGATTATATACCACAAACGAGAGTTTATAATTTGGATATATACCCGGATGTTATAATTAGCATATTCTATAGTTACATGCATGTTGCAAGGAGAGAGGTCTGAGAGTGACAGGGCCGTATATGGCATTATATCTGCAAAGTAAAGTTGATGAAATAACTGTTTTGGGAGATTAGGTCTTTCTGATGCAGCGTACTGTTGGGTTATACATGTTCAGGGCCAACGAGTGGTGCATTCCGTTATGAATTATTCATTGAGTTGTCTACGTCATCCTTATGATGTCGTAAATTGCTTCAAAGTTAGAATACTCAAAAAAGAAGGCCATTAGATTGTATGAAATGTATAGTATGGCACTGTGTATATGAAATTAGAGAGTCGACACGGTAAAAATAGGTTGTGATACTGTTATACTTAATTGAATTATACGGATCACAGACTAGAATCTATGATTTCAGGTATAGCGAAATCTCAAAAATTTGTGATGAAAATGGTAGCACCGTGTACTCATTTATGAATAGCGCGGCTCTTTTAAGTTTGCAAACTGAGTAAATGTGTCTTAACACAAATGGAATTGGTGTTTATTAAGGTACGAATAATGAGATTTTTGAAATGTAATACTGACGCGATTCGTAACCGTTTAGATATCATCATCACGTGACGTCGAAACAAAACATGTCTCGTGACTTTATCGGATAACGAAATTGTCCATAAGGCGGATCTATTGCACCATGAAGCAATTTTGCCAGAAAATTGCTTTAATTCTGGCAATTTTACCTTATCTTGATCGGAATTGTTTCAAGTAATTCTATTTAGTTGACTCGATGGTGACGTTGGAAACACTCATCGAACCCATCAAATCTAATCACCAATTTGTTGAGAACCAAGCTCTTCCGTTCATGAGGCATTTAAGTAATTCTTTCCAACGTCATTTCTTCCCGCCTTATAGACGATAGAAATGGAGATGGTCCTTTGTTATGTCAAAGTTTTGGCGGGGAAATTCTACAATAAATACCAGGTAATAAAAATGTTTTACTGCACAGTCGTTTTTCATGATACTGTTTCGATGCGCAATACAATTATTTATAGCAAATATGTCATGACAACCTCTGATACTAATTCTCTTTAATTTGCCGATATTTTTGCCAAACAAAAGATTAACCAAGCCTTCAAACAAACTGAAAACTTGAAATGATGACGGTGATCATTTTCAAATGATAGACATTCCCTGCAGGATTTGGCGGCCACTAACAAGTTTGACTGAAACCAAGATAAATTTTAGATAATTTGTGCATTTTCCAAATTGATTTCTTTTGCAAAGATCTGACTGTATTTTACTTCAAGGCAAAATAAGTAGGTTGATTTCTCGTTCTACAGCTATAGAATGCAAACGAAGGAATTTAAGGAGGTCGGGCTGTTTTAGTAGTTGCGTTGCGCGTTAACAGACAATACTCAGAGATCGCTTTATATATTAGTGACTTACGGGTATTTACGTTAGCCTTTTCCTGTTACCTTTATTTTTAGTACCATTACGAGGTTAGTGTTCTTCAGTTTTTATCGACATCTGAAGTGTTGGTGATTCAGAATACTTAGTGAGGTGACAATAACCTCGACCCAAGTATTACGTAGGCAATACATTAAGACATCTACAAGGAACGTCATTCTGAACTTCAACCTTTAATATCGTCCTTGCCCGAGAAAACCCAGACCACTATTTATCAGTGGTCTCAGAAGAAGGTAAAATTTTTAAGATGTAGCCAGAATGTTCTTGAAGGACCCCTTACAAAATTTGAAGTTTCACGAACTGAGGTTGTGTTTATTTTTCACTTATGTTAAAATATCTCAAAACTCTCGATTCAACTATGTACCACTAGCTTGGGATTAAGTCAATATGCTAAATGCATGTATTGAAGGCCATTTAGCTACTGGCGTTGCTAGCAAAACTGATGTTAGGTATTTTATTGACATTTTAGAACACATAGTATACTAAATTATGTCATGGAATCATTATGCCTTCCTAAATACCAGCGTGAGGGCTGAGTTCTGTTAAAAATGAGTGATGGCTTGGTTTTAACATCTGAACAGTTTCTTAAGAAACATTATTTTTTGTAAGATTATATAACTTACGAAACACAAACAGCATGGTAATATTTGTAGAAACTGTCATTGTTCCGTTCTTCCGCGATAAATATCACTAGATTTGTCATAATCGAATGGTAATGTTGTTCGATCGTAACTGTCGTTATCAGTAAACCGGCATGGTCCTTCCTTTTAGGAGACCATAAATTACGAATCGTGTTGAGTCAGAAGCTATTCGACAAATTGGTATTCACACTGTATAAAATGACTTGAAGGTCTGTCCGGTCGTAACGTTACATTGTTTACCTTGTTATGTCACAGCAAGGCAAATAAATCGATTTATTTGGCTTACTGTTTGAAATCAAAGTGTGAATACGCAATATTGAGGTTATATTATCAAAGAGATAACAGATTTCGTAGTGTGACCACTAGGAGCGCTGTTCAAAAGCCGTTTTGTAGCCAGAAGTGAGGGGCAGAATATGAGTTATTGTAGCTTAAAGACAACAGACACTCACAAACTCAACATTCGGTGTCCGTGTTATTCCCACTATATACCGTTGTAATAGCCTAAATAGGGACAATCAGTAATCCAAGCATTCCTAACCACGAATGCTCTTTATAGAACATACGGCGTTCTTTCACCTACATTTTGTTAATGGTTTCATGCATTTCGCGCCACATGATCAGCGACCACGACACAATTTTAGTCCCCATTTGGCCAAATCTGGGGTACCCTCTTGCGTGCGAAATTACTGAAATCTCGGCAATTGGAATATTACTATCATATATTGTTGATTGATATCCATTCCTTATGATATTGCGAGATGGAGAAATAATGTTCGATACAAACGTTAATCACTAACGAAACAAGTAATTCACTCAGTTGAAACAGTGAAGCAAGAAGTTTCGAAAAACATTCACTGGGCTCTACACACTTAAACGAGAAGTGTCGTAAAACATTCACTGAGGTAACAGGTAAGCGAAAAGGGTCGTAAAAAAATTCAGAGTTATAACAGAAGTGTCGTAAAACAGTCACTGAGTTTTACCAGTTGAGAGAGAAGTGTCGTAAAACATACATTGAGTTGTTACAGAAGTGTCGTAAAACACGCATCACGTGCACTGAGTTGTCACAGTTAAGCAAGAAGTGACGTAAAACATTGACTGAGTTGATAACGGTTATGAAACAACTTTCGTGCCATTGATTTTGAAAACGTAAAAACGGCATGTCTATTGAATCAGATGAATAATTGTTTGATTAGTGGTGTCTTCATTAAAGTCGCTACCTACAGGCCACCATCATCAAACTTTATGTTTAACTGTTACAATAATCCATTTCTGATTCATTTCATTGATCATAATTAAATTGGTCTTCTATATTAGGTATGACACCAATGATCCACGACATAACAAACCGCCGACCAAAGATACTGCATAAATTTAGCTTTCAGAGAATACAGTAGACTATATAATACCGACAGAATACCAATCACTGAACGGGGAATCAGATCTCACTTCTCAATGGATATCGATTTCTCAATAGACTTCATCAACAATTAAATTATAAAAATGTAATCTTATAAAAACAGCTAATTGAGTTTTACATACTCCACTTATCAAATAACTTCTAATGCCCATAAATAACTAGAAAGGTGTCACGTCGGACCATAAAATCGACAGGGTTCAAAGGTTACATTCAGAATTGCGGTGTGTGGAGTATTCGTGTGTAAGATTTTATTGGCCGCGAAGTCATTCTTGCATAGAGACTTTGCATACAAATTGGTTGCCATAGTTGATGCATATTGGCAATTATAAAGTGGAGTTCTCGGATATATACAGGGAGAACCATTAAAGGAAGTTCAATGCCGTAGAAGAGTTAGTCGTGTAGGTTACAGCTAGCTGCCAAGTCATAGTGCAAAGGCTCAGGGTTGGCCAACTCTGGTAAGTATACATGTACAGCCGGATTGTTTAGTAGTTGAGTGTATTCTTGAGTTGTTCGTCTTTTGGTCGATATGGTATTGGGTTGGAGGGGGGGGGGGTTGTCGGGGGGGGGGGGGGGGTAGTGTACGGTCAAATTCAAATTCCAGATAGTATTCAGCTTTACTAGATGTTATTCTATGAACGTCGCTATCCCCGGTAACGGAGAAATCGATCGGGTTTCCTACAGTCTCGCAAACCAGAGCTGATATTACTTCCGCGACACTGCGAAATATCAAGGTTTGGCTTAGACGTTGCCGTAAAGGAGTGTGTGGTTTACAACGATGAGTGGTTCACGTGGATAAAGAAAATGAATGAGCTTTATTCGATCATGTGATATTATTTTGAAACTGTCGTTACCATCATAGTCATATAGCCTGCATATACAAACTTGCCTACGGCTGTACAGTGATTTATGTGACGTATATACTTCAAAGCACTTGTCGAGGAAAACGTTTATTTTTTGTGTAGTCATAAAAAAATAAAACCTAACAAATAATAACGATGAATGTGTCTCAAGTTCACTTTAATGTTTAGAACCGAAGAGTATCAACATTTCTAACAGCTCAGCTTTAAATCCCTGACGACATTCCAACCATGTAAAGCGATATTTTTTGTGTCCCACATAGTACATATATGAAAATTTAGTAGGATGTGGCACATAGCTATATCGGTATTTGAACAATTTCCGTATATGCTGACCGTGGGTGATTCTGGATCAATATTAGGGCTAAAACTAGGAAAACATACTACTATGGAAATCGAGGTATAGGCAAACTATAATAGACACAAACTTTAACCAAAACTGATACTTCAGCATGTTGATAAGGGTCGAGATCAAAAGTTCAATATGGGATTTAAAAAAAAAAAAATTCTTATAAGTTGGCGGTGGGGAGGGGTTTGCGCCATTTTAGTTCTCATCCTACAAAAACGATTTTACTTTTAATGGATCTGTTTTGTACTATATTTCTAAAAAAGAATGTCTTCAAATTGTGAAATGGAAGAATTTCCCTAGAGTAAATGCACGGCACTAAAACACATTAAAAGTGTCATCAAAAGAGTTTTTCTTCACTACACACTGGCTTTGTATTCATAGCACTATATACTACTACATACTGATTTGAAATTGATTGTGTGGTCTGAAACCATTTTCAATTTTGGTCAATTTAGTTGAAAAGGGCGGGTAGGGATCCCGAGGCCTAAGTATAAGAATTTCGTTTTAAAAGCACAAATGAACTTCTTAGGTTCGGAAATGGTCTGTCTGTGTGGATGTGTGTTTAAACAACTTTAAGTCAAAAACCGTAGGGTATACGTATATTACCGTGGGTGTCTAGTTGGGAAATTGTTCAAATCAAAATAATCTTACCACCGCTGCGTGATTTGGGTAAAAAACTTAAACTCAAAAACTATTGGGCAGATTGTTCTGTCAGTAATATGCAAATTAGGTCTGAAAATGTGTCTTTTTAGCCACAAAATCTATAATTCCAAAACTACTGAGCAAATTCAGCTGAAATTTGTTTAGTTTAAAAAGTATTCATGACGTGCTGATCCCAACAGTGATATGCAAATTAGGTCAAAATGAGTCTTTTTGGTACATGTGACTGATAATTGCAACATCATTTACAAACGGCTTTAAGAGTTTTTACAGTGACTCCTAATTAAGCCTATAATTACAACAGCTGTACCTCTCTCATAAAGACTTCGTATTAAATGGTTCTCATCAAATACATGAACAGGGTTAGCATTGATTAAAGGGGACGTTCTTAGAATACGGAAATATATAAGTAATTTGCATATTATTTCAAATCATATATTGATATGTTAATCATTTTCGATCAGATCTCATGAAATTGTTCCAAGGATATAATGAGGAATCCCTCTCTGTGTGTTCCTTAACTTGTAAGTTGACTAGAAATGTAGGAACATTTGAACATTAAGCCCGAGCAGTCCTGCCAAGAAGGTTTTTCCTGTTTGATAAAGTAACCGCCAACCGTCTCCTTAGGCTGCACCTGTAAGGCTTCAATTTTACTCAATAGTGAGTCACGAAAGAAGAATACGAACTCTCTCGATAGATCTATTCGAATTTCAAAGTTCGTATCTTTCATATATTCGCGTCGAGGACTTTATACTGTCAGACCACTATCGTCCGGGTATATAAAATCCGGGCGTCACACCGGGTGGTGACGATGTTTAATATATTCCAGTGCTAACCCAAGTTTCAACCAGAATAAATCCTAAGTACAATGGAAATCGGTGCGCTGCATATGTTTTCTATAATGGTGTGAGATACTATAGACACCACGTCACACAACCAAGATCATCGTACTTTTAGAAAGTACAGTCTATGCAACATAATTATAATTCAACTTGTCATTTTCATCATTTGACTTTGTCACTTTTAGTGGAAATGTCACTGAAAATATGTGTTAGTATTAGGGTACAGACAGAATGTTAGAATATAAAACTCACAGACATGGTTTATTTGGTGTAGACTTTGCTTTGAATAACGCCACAGACATTGTTTTCGTTGCCTGAGATAACAGAAACTTACTGTTTCTGGTATTGGAAATGTTGTGTCAAGCGTTCATTATTGATTATGGCTTTAGCAATGTAGTTGCAGTTACATTCATGCAATTACTACATACTTATAAATAGGTACCCAGGCTCTCCAGCTCACTAAGCGGTGTGTTCAAAAGGAACGAAAAATTAAAGATACTGTGAGTTGGTTTTCATTGTAATGCATGCTGCGTAGACTGTACTTTCCAAACAACCATGATCTTACTTGTAATGTGTAATTAGCCATTATGATGTACTAGTAGGGGGAGAACGAACGAAAATAAGTCATCTCACATATGAAACACTGTTAAATAAAGCGGACCAAATGTCCAAGTTTTCGTTTTATTAATTTTTGTTGTGCAATGGTTGTGTATAAAGTAACGATATGTATCCACCATATGCGTACACTGATGGGGGGGGGGGGTCAGTGGGAGAAAATAAAACTATACAATCCCCACTTGAATATTTACATGTATCTGCGAATACAACTCAGCAATACACAATCTCTACGTCGATTAAATTGCTTTCAATCTGCGCATGCCCCTGGGGTCTCCCTTCGATAATTTGCCTGCTGACATACTTTCTATGTGGCCTTTCAATCAATTATTAGCACATTGTTATTTTTGATATGAATGGAATCTGAAATAATGTGTAAAATAAACGTTGATAGATTCCGTATGACAGTCTCCATAGTTTTCATTTGTTGAATAATGCGAAGTATTGTCTTGAGGCGCCATTAGGGCTGCCCCCTTACCGAAGATATCATGTTCGTGGGCATCAAGCCGTCTTATAACGTACAAGTTCACTCACAGTGTAATCTGCCCTGACATCTGAAATAGACATGTTGCAATTTACATGGGATGTATAATTCCATGTCGAATTTCATGCATGACCTGAGCAGGTGCCGTAAACTAACACTGATATACTGTGTTCATTTCCAAATTGTAACTACTTATTGTACGATTTGTTGAAAGTGTGCATGTACGCTATTCATACGTTTGCTGAAAGGAACAGAGGAGACAGAATATTTCTTATTACATTGCAGCTTGTTTAATTAAAACAACGTAAGGTGAACTGAGTACATTTCTTTTCAGACTTGCTATCAGTATGAACTTCACCTTCTGGGGTAGCCTAACTGCCTCCAGAATTGAATATACTTATAAACAGACTTCACCTTCCGAGGGAGCCTAACTGTCTCCAGAATTGAATAGACTTAAACTGATTTTAGTTTCTCTAGAACTAAGGACCTCAGTACTTCCATACGTAAGGACGTCAACACTGCCTATCTTCCTATGTAAGAATATCAAAAATCATGTCTCCTGGTATTTGAATATCAAAACCCCATGTCTCCTGGCATTTAAACGTCAAAACCTCAAGTCTCCATTGTATTTAAACCTGAAAACCTCATTTCTCCAGGTATTTGAATTTCAAAACCTCATTTCTCCTGGTATTTGAATTTCCAAACATCCTGTCTCCTGGTATTTGAATTTCAAACCTCATGTCTCCTAACCTTAGAACCCCACAACCTCATGTTCCCTGCCGTTTGAACCTTAAACTTCATGTCTCGTAAGTTTAGACCCTCAAATCTTGATCATGTCTCCCGACGTTTTGACATCTATACCTCCTGATTGGAACTTCAAACCCTGACCCTGGTTCCATATTTTAGAATCCTGTAATCATGATCATGTCAAGACCATATGTCTGCAATTTCAAAGCTAGAACCTCCTTCCAACGAACGTTAAAACCCCTAACCCCCCTGTCAGCCCACCTTTGTCCAGAAACCCCCACCCTACCCTTTTTTATATAAACCATTCTGACTTCCATCTGATTATATGAATGAGTGTGACCCAGCTATCACGTTCGTGTAAATTAAACGCAACGCCATCCAGTCCGAGGAAAGCGTCAGAAATATCCTGAAGTAGGATGCTCAAGAGTGAAAGTAGTTCAAGCAAAAGTTACAATATTGCCATTACTTTCTTTCTTTCTTTAATTTCGCAGTTTTGAGTTGAGGAGCTTTAAGCTTTAGTTGGGTCCGACCCTGGAGGGTTTCGCCATGTGATAGTCGAGTCTTGCAGTTGAATTAAAGAGTGTTAAAGCTAAGAAACATAGAGGAATTGATTAATTGTACTGGAGTTCACAACAAGATACTAAGCCCAATATGTTTATGAAAGTAAGGTGGGTGGGTGATTTTCGAGATGACATATGCACGTGCCAGCGTTGTTGGCAGTTGAACATTAATCGGATTACATATAGCCCTAGAAACACGAATAAAGAACGTACGCTTGCATGTGAAATATCAATTTGCGTTTGCAAATATGCAATGCAATTAGATTATCAGCTATTCTCATAACGAAATTAAATTATTCTGAGGGAATTATTTTTTATGTATTTTTCTTTGAATTTGGTCATTGTACTTTCTTCTTGGGCTGACACAGAATTAGATCAGACTGTTTTATTGATTGCATTTGAAAAGGGAGATAAAAATATGAATTTCTGTCTGGATTACATGTTTACTGCAACATGCCACACACCGTACACCGCATATTGGATGAAATGTACTTGTGTCAGGTTTTTCGTGATCCGATTTTTTTGTTAATTTGTACAATTTATGTGATTCTTGTTGAATATGTTCAAGTGCGTGTGGTTATAATAGATGCCCTCCTTTTTAGGACATCACTGAATCTAGCGGTGCCTAACTTATTAAAACCTGTGTACGGCTTTTTTTTTTGCAATTTACCTAATCATTGGGCATTTCAATTCTGATTATGACAACAAAAGGAGGTTTTTGGAAATTTCAGTACTTTTGTATGGAATTAATCAGATTGATTTTGTATGGTAATGGAATTGAGGGAATTCAAATTGACGTTTTTAAAGAAACGTAAGTCTGACTTTGGAAATGCTTTTGTGAAAGGCTATCAAGATCACTAACATAACATCATCCATCCATTCGCAGCAAAGCGTCTTATTTATCCAAAAACTGTACACTCGTTTCTCGAACTTGGTTAATTGATTGCACTGGGCCGGGTTTTATTGGGACTTATGCATTTGTATTAATACCGGAAACAATAAACGAAATGATATGAGCCCCGAAAGGTATAAATCCAATTTTAATGAATCCATGGAGCTTAGGATCGGACAAGCGATTTCTGTAGACTGGTCTGCGAGGTCCAGTTTCTGAAGATACATTTAATTACTTTGGATGTAGACGTGGTAATTTCCAAAGTAGTGACAGCTGGGAAAATCCTTTAGTATTTTGAACGTATAATACCGCAATAATCACTTCGTGATGAGTTAGGCTTTTTATAGTCTTTCAGGCGGCACATAAAATACATGACAAGGCGCCACCTTGTTTCTAGTAAAATGCGGTTTACGATCCACCAATGTCGACTTTTGTGTATCAGTCCAAGACTATCTAAAAACATTTAGTGAATTTTACAAAATTACGACTCAATTTAAGCCAGGAAAATAGACATTTAATTACGATTATATTGAAATTAAAGCTAAATAATAGAGTATGCTAGATAGATAAAGGATAAATGATAAATTTGAAGGTCATTTTCAGTTTTCCTTTTTAACAACATTAGAAAACAAAGTCACCGCGTAAGAAATTCACAGATAAAGCTACGTTTTATAGAATTTATCGAATTCAATTAAGTTGAACTTTACTTCACAGGAAAATGAAAATAATGATAAATGCAAGCAGTAAAGATAATAAAATGAAAAAAATCTAAAAATATAGTTGTCGTCTCTATTGATTGGTAACTCTTTCAGTTACACTTTGAATTTTGTTAATCACACAAAAAAATTATTACATATTTAATGTAAATTTATGAATTTATATATCATACGTACGTACGTACGTACGTGTGTGTGTGTGTGTGTGTATGTAGTATGTATGTATGTATGTATGTATGTATGTATGTATGTATGTACGTACGTACGCGTGTGTGTGTGTATGTATGTATGTATGTATGTATGTATGTATGTATGTATGTATGTATGTATATAATATACATATTTATCACATAAGCACGTGCATATCTTCTACTGTGTGACGTCAAACAAGGCAGATCAAAAACGCATATCACCCCTGTTCTACCGAACTTTTTTTCTCAATTGTTCGAGTGTTCCTGCTACGCTACGATCAAGTTGTTGTAATAATTATGTACTTTCATTGGGTGGCATGAGTCCGATACGTAGAGGTACTTTTATTTTTATTGAACAGATTTTATTCTATCTAAAAATCGTGTAGATTATCGATAACAATTCGTATGTAGGCTCGCAGCCGGTTCGATTTTCCGTCGAGATCAAAGGGTCAAAACGAACGTAATCCTTACCTAATATAATTAAAATGTCGGAACAAAAGTCGCATTCTGACAAAGTTTACTTGGGTTTTAAAGCTAAATTTGATATAGCATGTACATCGCTAGGTTATAACCGAAAATTTTTGGTCGAGAAACCACTGCACAGTGGAACCTGCACGTAAGGTTGACCTCGATTACGTAATTTGCATAGCCATCGGACGCCATATTTTGATATGCGATGAAGAATAAAGTGCGATGAAACGATGTAGTATTCGTAAAATTCAATTCAAAATGGAGGAAAAATATGGGAAAACTTAATTATGTGATAAATATTTGTATTAGTCCGCGGAATCATATTCGGAGCAGTATGACGTAAAACTAACATTGATTTCATGGGATTATATATATATATATATATATATATATATATATATATATATATATATATATATATATATATATATATATATATATATATATATATATATATATATATATATATATATGCAAATATGATATTCATTAATTAAATATACATATTGTTATTTCTTCAAACAGCAACCGTAGCGCTTCCTTCGAAACCTGGTCAAAATACCATTATATGATAAAAACGTATCAATATGTCCTCTATTTAGTCTCAGATTGATATAAACAACTTTTATTAAGTCAGTCCTGCTATCGCTTTAACTTAGTTCTGCATTATTGAAGTTAACAGTTGACTGAGCGTAAATATACTCAAGTGGTACTGCAAATAGAATGATCGTTATTAATTATGGATGAAGTGGGCAATAAAAGCACGTAGTTTTGTTAGTTTAAAAAGACAGCTTTTTGTTCCTTGCACGGATGACCTGACAGAACGATGAAATGTTGATACACAGTATTACTGTATAGATCATGTGTAGAAGTGAAAACTATGTATGTTGTGATTATGACCCATATTGTACAGCAATTGAATGTACTTCAATACCTATACAACTCACTTGACTGTACTATACTGGTATAGCTACAACCATTTATTGATCAATCATAGTGGTCGCCATACTACCATTATAAGTTTATTTATGATTACTATTACAACTATTCAGTTCCATCAACATCCATCACATATACATAGATACACATACATACATACATACATACACACATACATACATACATACATACATACATACATACATACATACATACCATACATACCATACATGCACACACACATACATACATACATACATACATACATACATACATACATACATACATACATACATACATACACACGTACATACATACACATACACGTACGTACGTACGTACGTACGTACGTACATAAATAAATACATACATACATACATACATACATACATACATACATACACACACACGTACGTACGTACGTACGTACGTACGTACGTACATACATACATACATACATTGTACATACATACATACATAAGTACATATACACGCACGCACACATACATACATACATACATACATACATACATACATACATACATACATACATACATACATACATACATACATACATACATACATACATACATACATACACTTATTTTGAAACCAGCGAGTCACGTAGCTTTAATTCCTCAATCGGATTAATAGTTGTTAAAATGGATGTATGTATATGAAAATATATAGTCAAACAGCAATGCAATTAAAATGGCAACTATCAATCCAAAAAAAGCCGGCTCTGTGCAGCTCGAGGGATCATTGCTCGACACACACATAGGCGTTATCGTATAATAGTAAAACAAATTAAATTGCCATCAACAGGAAATAACGTCTATTAAGTTTCACGAGATTTATTGTTTATGTGAATTGCATACCAATCTTTGAGAAAATCACATTTAAATAACGTCACAAAAGTAAATCAAATAATGTTCAATATATTGGGGTTGTTTTCCGTTGTCACGTGCACACAGACTTTATTCGGTTTGTTGAATGTGTTTACCGCCATCACTTGGGGACAAGATTTATCATAATGTCATATTATCTTTTGTTGATTTGTCATAATCTCCATTTCGTTTTGTTATGAAAAACAAGGATTTGATTACCGCAAGATATACTTAGCTGCAGTAAATCACAAACAGTAAACGCAAAACAAGACGTAGCTACAATATAATTTCTAAATTTGTTCAGCCTCTTCGGTTCAGTATTACGTGCGTTTTTTGATGTTCTCTTTTTGTGCTGTCCTTTTGATTTGTCTGTTTTTCAACGTTTTACTTTTAGAATTTGTACGTTTTTCACATTCACGTGTCCGTGGGTTTTTTTTTAAAGAAATAGACAATAATAATAACATACCATTCGGGGATTTTTACTGACTGTCCGTATTTCGTTCCAATGTATGTATGTATGTATGTATGTATGTATGTATGTATGTATGTATGTATGTATGTATGTATGTATGTGTGTGTATGTATGTATGTGTGTATGTGTGTATGTATATGTATGTATGTATGTATGTATGTATGTATGTATGTATGTATGTAGTATGTGGGTATGTATGTGTGTATGTGTACATGTGTATGTGTGTATGTATGTATGTATGTATGTATGTATGTATGTATGTGTCTGTCTGGCTGGCTGGATAGCTGGATAGCTGTTTTTCTGGTTATATGTTTGTTTGTTAGTAATCTGTCTATGTGTGTGTCTGTTTATTTGTTGATTGTTTAATTAAATGTCCACTTAGTCAATCGTTCAACCCCTGACGATGCTGTCGAGACGTCAGCAAAAAATACCAGAATTTTCTTCAAAGAAATTTGTTTCACACTATGAGTAAAAAAATCATTACTGAGTAATTAAGAACCTAGAAGAAATGAAAATTCATTCTTGTAATCTTTAACTGACAATTTTTAGTATCACGGCTCTTTAAAAAAAGTCATTATGTTAAAAAAAAGTTCCTAGATTTTATTAAACAGAATTCGAAATTATCATGTTGATTATTATCGAAATTGTCATTGCTATGTTCCCGGGCTAAAATCAAGTTAAATTGTATCATAAAATTACGTCAAATCTAAAAGTTTTCGAAATAATTTTGGCGGGAAAAAATTTGATGTTCATTTTTTTTTCAAATCAAAGTGTTGTTTGTTAGGCGTTTCTTTAAAAGTGTTTTTTGTCGTCCAGGTCTGAAGTAAGATTGAGATGAACTAACAAAATTTATAACATAACAAGCATGTTATCAAACTGTTTTTGTCGGTAAAAATTCTGATACTACGTTTCATAAAGAAATGTGGTGTGTCTGAAAATGCGAACTTTTTGATTATATTAGGAATTTTCCTATCACCTCAGTCAAAAAGAGAGTCGAGAACGTACCACAAGTAATTTTCAAAAATCAAGAAGCTTCATTTGTTATTGTTGGAGAACTACAGTCAGACTACATCATAAAGTCTTACCTGTGACATCACTCTCTGACTATAGTGTAATCCTTACACGTCATAGCATACGATGAGACCATTTCCTGTACGCAAAAGCTAAATTAACACACGATAGTTTCATAAAGTTTTAGAAATCTAAGTAATTTCCGACAAAAAATCGAAAGTGTGGGTAATGCGTGGTACAAGGATTAAAGGAATTCTGTTCTACGTCTAACAGACTTCCTACATTGAGATCAAATAACCAAAGTACAAGCGAAATTGAGAAAAGTAATTATCGCAGTATATTAGTTATATTATGCTTTTAGAATCTGAGTGTTAGTCATGTTATCGCGTTTATTTGTACGTGCTGCACACCGAGCTTTCTTTTTATTGCTTTGCCAATCCGTAGTTGTTGGAGAACACGTACGTCATTCACTTTTCAAACCCGGTTTATTTCTGACGATCCTGATCGTGCACGTGTTACGGATTTGAGTAAATAAGCCTATGTCTATTTCGTGTGGGCTCATCAAAACCAAACAAACATACATGTATGTTTCGTATATGGGCTCATAAAAATAAAAAATTAATGCATATTTTGTATCAACTCACCCAAATGAATCATATATGTATTTTTCGTATGTGCTAACCAAAATAAAATACACATTTATATTTCGTATCGGATCACCAAAATGTAACATAAATGCTTATTTTGTATCGTTTCATCAAAAGGAAATATACATTATGTATATTTTATATTGGCTCGCCAAAAATGAAAAATACCCGCTGTCATATTCGAAGCGGGCTAATGAAATTGCTTAAACAAATTGTTAATTTCCTGGCTGGCCTCTGAGTCTACTTGTAGATGTTTACGCCCACAGTTGATGAGGACACTGACTTAGTGATTCTTCTCTGTCCAAATATAGACACACAGTGACAATTCATTGAATCTTTGATGACAAATCGATAGAGGCTTGTTTAACGAATTTGGTTTGACGTTGATTTTAGTAAAAACAACTTTGAAAATATAATAATCCACTCAAACGTCATTGATTTTTGCATTGATTGATTGAGTGTAATATGTGATTTTAAAAAATCATTATATTTGTTTAAATTATTTAATATTAAGGTTAGGAAGACTTTACGTTTTACGAAGGTTGAGTGGGCGTATAATGAAGAGAATTAGGTGGTTGTGTGGTCGGATAGATTGCTATGGAAATATAAATTATAGTGGATACATGCATGAAAGCATAGGTGAATATATACACACATGCACAGACAGACACACACACACATACACACACACATACATACATACATACATACATACATACATACTTACGTACATACGTACGTACGTACACACACACACACACACACATACATACATACATACATACATACATACATACATACATACATACATACATACATACATACATACATACATACGTTAAACTGCCTATCGCACTGACATTGCAATATTGTCAAAGCTGTTTGACATTCCCTTCAATAAATTACCTAACTCCCCTATTAATAGTCAGTCTATTGATTTTCGATATCCGAAACGCCGTGTGAATTGTGAACATCTTAACTGTAATAGTCAATTCACTTCAGAGGTTTCAATGTCGTTAGACAGGAGAGTACATGTCTCTTCTGATGTACACGTGAAATAAAAAATGGGAATTCAAACGACGACATTGTGAATATCAATTCAGGGAAACGATAGTGAAATGCTTGTCACATAACCCTTGAAAGTTGTTTACAGCTATCTAGTTATTTCATTAGCAGCACCAAATTCGATTTAGCTTATCTAGTTAAAGAGCTCCCTAGTTCGATGTAAAAATGTGCTTGCTGATAAAACGATCTGCTAATTTGAAATACGTGCTAGGGAGTTTTATCGAATTTGGTTCAAATACATTTCTATGTTATGCACAGTTATTATGTATTCCCACAATGCCTTGCGCTTTTATATGCTCTTCGAGGGTTTGTGGCTTCACAGTCTTTTGAATGTTGGCAGATCTAGAAGTGTGGTGTGTAGGCGGACGTCGTAGTGGTATTAAAGGATGTGTACGTCTTTCTGTCTTTCAGATGTTAGGGAAAGAATTTCGGAGGACAGGCGAGCGTGATTCCAGGTACTGAGCTGAACGGTTTGGATACGGATAGGAATTACAGAGAATTCTTGTTTGTTTTAATAACTTCATAGCAGACAATGGAATCGGACAGTGCCCCTTCATCGCTTTTCTCAAATTTCACTCTAGTTGGTAATGTGACCGACTTGTTAACAACATCACTACCGACTGCGAACAGCGGTGTTGCGTACAACATCGTGAAGAATGGAACATCACGGACGATCTCCGAAATCTATACTACGCTAACGTTGGGGAAGCAATCGCATCATTCCTTGGGTTATACAGTTTCTGATAAAACAGACACGTCCACTTATATGCCAGTAACTGTTAGTTATACCTCGACTGCGAATGTTTCTTGTGTTGACTGTGGCGAGGAATCGGAACCATGGCTAGTTTATTCCACGGTATGGTCGATGTGCATTCTGATATCAACTCTGTGTGTTATCGGACTTACAACTTTCGGAAACGTACTTGTTATAATGGCATTTAGCAGAGAGAAAAAACTTCGAACCTGGTCGAATTATTATATTTTAAATCTCTCCATCGCGGATTTGCTGGTCGGAAGTTTTTCGATACCTCTCTGCGTACCGTATGTTCTTTTCGGGAAATGGGTTCTCGGTCCTGCTCTTTGCAAGTTATGGGTGTTCGCAGACTATACCCTCTGCTGTTCGTCCCTCTTCAGTGTCGTTTTAATAACTTTCGACCGGTACTGCTCCGTAACTCGTGCAATAAAATACCGTACACAGAATAATTTGAAAACCACGATTTTTAAGATGTCCCTAGCCTGGATAATTCCTATCTGTTTCTACGCACCAACTGTGTTTGGTTGGGATTATTTTACAGGTACGTCTGTACCAGACGGTGAATGTGTGGCGGGCTTTGCGGACAATTTCCCAATCACACTTGGACAGACTTTCTTTGAATTCTTTTTCCCCTTGTTGTTAGTTTTCTACTTTAACCTCAGCATATTTCTGAATATCAGGAAACGAACGAGGAAGTCGATGAAAAGAACGCCCTCCGCGACGTCTCTTCCTTCGTCTGCCAAGATGTCTAACGAAAGTGAATCTTCCCAAACCATCGAACGCAATAGTTCCTTCACTAAGGAAGATGGTAAAGTGAAATTGTTTATATCGAACGTCAAAGAAGAGAGTACCAGTTGTGGAGATGTTGAAATTGACACGGAAGAAAATGGCGGGAACAATAATTCTGACGACATTGAGCAACACAAGGCATTACTTCCCAAGAATACGCTTCAAGTGCCTGAAATGTACGAGCAGATCAAAATGAATCACCTAAATCTCCCGCCCGATGCTAATAACCAACTTATACCCAACCATACACGTGAATTTAAAAGTTGTTTGTCACCGAAATCGAGACTTCGAAATGGTCAAGATGGCGTTCGGCGATCGTCTCTTTTGAGCGTAACAATTTCTGAACCAATGCTGGCTAAGAAACAAGAGTGTCCGACGGTGACGACAACGGTGGCTTCTGATTCGCCAGCCGCGCGTAATAGTACAGGTAGAGATCACATGGTTAAACTGTCAGCCTCTTCCCAGCAAGCTGTACGCAGGAAACTCTCACGTGATAAGAAACTTGCGAAATCGCTTATTATTATCGTCGGAGCATTTGTTTTATGTTGGACACCGTATCAATTGTTGAACCTAATCCAAAGTATATGTATAGATTGCGTCAATACGTACTTGTTCGACGTTTCCTTCTGGATTCTTTGGTTGAACTCAACACTAAACCCATTGCTTTATCCGTTTTGCAACATTCAATTTAAACTGGCGTTCAAGAAAATATTGTGTCGGAAAAGGTACAAGAGAAACCGTCAGGCATATACGATGAGAGAGTGTCATAGTACTACGATAACAATGGCTAACAGAAAGAATTTTAACAGCGAAACCACATCAGGGGCCGTTTAAATAAATTATATGCTCACAACCTTTCTCAAAATAGTGCTAAGAGCTTCGTGAACTAGCATCGTAATTTCTCAGTGACATGTAACAACTTATTTTAGCGCTATTTGTAAAGCAACGTTCGGACTCGACATTTTATGAACGTCACTTTTTACTTGACACAAATGTATCAAATCTTTACGTCGTCATGTAAAATCTGAGAAATAAAATGTGTTTGCATTTTGGGCGGCGGGAATCTGAAATGTTAACGATGGTTTGTCTTATGCAGACTACCATCGCATACTCATTGAGAAAGGTTGAAAATGTGGTGTTAGAACACTTTTTTGTCGTTATTACCTCAGAAAACTTTGTTAGAATTTTTCAACGAAAATGATTTGAGTTAAAAAAAAATTAAAACTTTGCGTTCAGCTTACGTTTTAGTATTTTGCTAACTTTAAAATATGGCAATGGCGCTTTCGCCATTTCTTTCAAAACTAACTCGTCTATGATCTGATTTTGGTGTGATCTATTTACATAATTGACTGTTAGATGTGGTCGTTGATGGCGCCCGTTCAATCAACGACGTTTCTTCACATACAGTCTACCAACATAACAGGGTTATTATTTCTAGGAGCATCGAATTTTTAAAAAAGTTTTGCAAATAAAACAATTTTTTATTTAGATGAACATAGTGTGCCATATCCAGTAAAGATATACATGTACTTCATTGATTTTGACTCTAGGCATGCTGCTGCAGGTTACCTCAATATTGATAAAATTGTGTTTGCCGTCCATTCAAAATGCAGCAAATTTACTGATCCAAAATTTATATCGTCAGTTGTGAGTTTTACCTCGTATTGAATCTAGCCTCTACTAGTATCAAGAATATGGGAAATGAAGAGAAAGAAGAGAAGAAACTAACGTTATCAACCTTTATCCTAAAATATAAGTAAGGTCCATGTCGACAATTATGTTGTGAAATATGTTGATCAGATAAATCAAAATGTGAGCAATTTTTTGGGCGGGAAAAGGTTGAAATTTTTGGCCGAAATGTTCGTTCCAAAAATTGGTACATTGTATACTTACGCTATGAAAGTAGAATACCCAATCATTTTTTAGATGTGAATTCGATGAATGGTTCGAGCATAGCATTATTTGATTATAAGTCCATCTTCTTTACGTGAGGACTATTTTATTTCAAAAAAATTAAAATACTTTTATTAGTCAGTGTGCGTGAAAATTATGTTGCGAATCCTGTAGAATTGTAAAGATAACGTGATTAGAATTTTTTTATGGCCAGATTCGGTCGCTTTGTAATCATAACATGAAATTTGTTATAAAATATAATAGCACAGGGTCATTGAGCAAGAAATAGATAACAATCCAACATGGCGGCCAAATTTCAAGATGGTCGCCAATTCAGTTCTCTCAAACATGCTTTTCAGCTTGAAAAATGGATTGCATTTTTCAAGACCGAGCCTAAGTATTTTGTAATATATTTTTGACCTGCTGATTCGTATTTCACAACTTACGAACTAAGCCTCAAAGCCTGGGTTTTCACAATTTATAGCAATCATGTTTTGGCATTATTAAGCTTTGGATTACAGCAGGGCTGATAAACGCTCAAAAACTGTAACGAGAAAAAATGAAAAAGGGCGAGAAAAAAATTGTGTGTTTCCGATAAGATGGCCTCAGAGAATAGGGTAGGTAGCTCGGGATTTTATTTTATTTTATTTTATTTTATCTTTATGATTGTTGTATTGCTGCGAACCAAAAGAATCTGGAATGTCGGTCAGAATACTTCTTCTGTGATTGTTTGATGAAATATGTACAGGCATCACTAGGGAAAGAAAAAAGGCGTGTATATTATGAAGGCCAAGAAGGCAAGAACGTGTCTTATCTTTTTATTTTAAATGTTTAAAAAGAAATGTTTCGGTTGGCGGCTTAATTAAACTAGAGTTTTCAGTTTACCGAAAACACACAATTTTATTTTAAAAATTTAAACAGAAAAGGGAAACTAAATTTTCCCCACTTGTGTGAAGATTAAACTTGTTAATTCGATATTAAATGTATTTGCAAGCAAATGTATATTATTCCCGTAGAAAAATAATGTTCAAATGCATCACCGTCATTCAAAATGAGAATTTTCTAAGGTAATATAATGTTCAATTTAGAAATACTGCCCGTTGATAGTCCCTTATAAAGTAGGAATCACATTTTTTTTGACAACCAATTCCAGCTTGACTGTGAATCAAACAGGGTTTTTAAAACATTTTATTACAAAACTGTACTTACGATTATTCGATTCCCCGACCTTTGACCCTGAATGACAGCTTTTCAAAATGCAGGCAGATGAAGTTATTTCGAAGTCTTACGTTTCAGAACGGACTTTTAATCGAGTACAATAAAATATTATTACACAAACGTAAATCGAAAACTCTGGGTTATAAATATGAATAATGTCATAAATGTTGTAGTTTATGAAGACAAGTAATATTTAGTGATATGTAAGTTATTTCAATAAAAAATGTATACCATTTCATACTAGAATAATCAATGTTTTGTGAAGAGTTTGGATGTGTGTTCATTTCATTTTGCGATACAGTTTAATTTATACATTTCCTTTTGCAGCCCTGCATGGGTCACGTGACTGACGTATAATGTCGCTGGGACCATTAACATTTCTCTGATGACACGAATATTAAGTCTATAGAAAAAAATCCACATAATCAAAAATATTAATTGTCGATGCAACAAATCAATTGAACATGTTTGACTATTCGAATTTTTTACCTCGTAATACACTTTCTCTGACCTCCACATTGCATGACAAAGAGGGACAGACAGACAGGCAGAGGAGAGAGACTGTGTGTGTGTATGTGTGTTCGTGTGTGATTGAGAAAGAGTTATTAAGAGTGATTGAGTGTGTGATGTGAGGGTGAACGCGAGGGATGGAGAGAGAGACAGAGAGAGAGAGAGAGAGAGAGAGAGAGAGAGAGAGAGAGAGAGAGAGAGAGAGAGAGAGAGAGAGAGAGAGAGAGAGAGAGAGAGAGAGAGCTGGGAAGTGAGTAGGGGAAGGGCACGGCAGACGACATATATCGAAACTCATTGATAAGAATGGAGAACAGGCAGACATACAAACTGCACTGAGGACATAGTTCAGAACACAAGATATATATATATATATATGAAGAGGAAGAGGATGACATGAGAAATAAGACGAAATAAATGAACTCGATCTTAGAGAGGAGGTAAGTTACACTTGGATAAACTGAGTGTTGTAGTCTGCTCTTTCTTTCAACCCGATTTATTCAAATGTTTTGATAAATCGAAATTGGCAACTTTTTCGGCTTCCAACAACACCCTTCACCGATCTTCACCACGAACAAATACAAATATTGCACACACACACACACACAAATGTATGCCATTTCGTAGCATTTAAATTTAAATGTATAACTATTAATGTGTAATAGGCCAACAATGAACGGACTGTCAAGCAACTTCCTTAATTCACACATTCACTCAAGTACTTTGAAGTCACTATACAGCCTAGTTAGCAAGCTATAATTGTCGACCTCATTTTTTGAACTGCATAAAACCATGCACCTTGAACTTCACAATGATCTCAGCCTCAATTATACAGTGTGCCGCTAGCTAAGTAATTTGTAGGAGAAAAATACAGACTTGGCTCTGAAAGGATTTAACGTCTCAATCAACACTGCAACTCAAAATCAATTTACCGAGTTATTGCAATATAATGTGCTTTGAAATGTTAGATTGTTAAAATACTATCGCTGGGTGAACTGTCAATAATGCATGTATTAAGTAGTCTTTGCATTTAATGCAAACGTTGTCAAGTACGAAGCGAGGCCGTTGGATCACCTTTTTTTACATTCATAACAAGTTATAAGCCGCAAATTTAACTGGCAGCGCCGGGAGGGGGCTATAGGAATGCCCCATGTTCGTCAGTCCAGTCGTCCGTCTACGTCGATGTATCAGCTTATTTTTACTTCCATATTATATAGCCCCATGGCCAAACGAGCAGAGCTCGGAGAGGGGGGTATAGCATAGGAATAGTGTTTGTCCGTCCGTCCATCAACCCGTCCGCCCATAACCACCCATATCTCGGACACCTACTGCTCAATTTCAACAAAACCTAGCAGAAATATCAATCACTATAGGGTACACACGTACGTTTATATAAAGCCATTCCCCAATTTGAAATCATAGCTATATATGTTTTACAACACAGTCTTCTTTGCCATTTGGGAAAACTCATTTTTTCGATCTTGTTTCTAAAGATACGCTATCAACTGTACTAAAGTCTTCTACTCTTTCCATCTACCCCCGTTTTTCGTCTTCATCAGAACTGTTATTTCTCACCTCAGAGTAAGACTAAAGAAGTTGTTTTTAATATTTGAAAGTGTTCACTCCCCAACCAACACCATTGCAGTTTTGAATAGCACATGTAGATATGGTGAGACAGACAGACAGACAGACGGACGGACGGACGGACGGACGGACGGACGGACGGACAGACAGACAGACAGACAGACAGACAGACAGACAGACAGACAGACAGACAGACAGACAGACAGACAGACAGACAGACAAACTGACTGACTGACTGACTGACTGACTGACTGACTGACAAGACAGGCAGACAAACAAACAAACAAACAAACAAACAAAGAGATGGATGGACGACATACAGACAGACAGACAGACAGACAGACAGACAGACAGACAGACAGACAGACAGACAGACAGACAGACAGACAGACGGACATGTGATGAAACAGACAGGCGTACAGGGTAGTTGATATAAAAATGGACAGACATAGAAAGACACACATATACAGTGATTATATCAGTTCTCCGTTGAGTACATACATACAAAAGGAAGCCAGAACTGTTATCCTTTGAACCAACACAAGTGTGTTAGATATTCTTTAAACGACAAACCGTGTTGGAATATCAATTTCAAGTCATCAGATTTGTTATACACCTTTTTTGACTTTTCAGAACGAAAAGAAAATGAGAAGCGTGCAAATCCATATAATGAACTGTTGGACCGGTGTTCAATTAACGGTTTATTTGTTTGACAGGGTTGGTCCCGTGACTACTTCGTTTTCAAAGCTTACATAAACTTTTAAACGCCGTTTTCTTTTAAGAGAATTGGATTTCGGTGTCGCATTTATTTTCACTTAATTTGCAATGAAAGACGTCATTCTTTGAACAATAACTGCAGAGGAAGTCAAATTCACACTTCATATAGCCTGTCATTTAGATTGACTAATGTTACATGGTATTTCAATATTGACTGTAACCAGCATCCGTTTACGTCGTATCACATTTCCTGTATGCCAACAATTTTCAATTAATTTCATACTCTCTCTCGAAATGCTGAATATTGGGTAATTGAGGATACATAATGATGGGGACTTTTTCCAGGAGTAATTGTAAACTTGTTATAAAGTATTCTAGCGCAACAAATTGTTTATGTTCTAGTGAAAAGAGTTGCACGCATGTCTTTGACAAAGTAGAAGAACGCACCTAGTCGAAGTATGGTACCATCGTTACTGTTCGACACAAGTCGTAATGTGATCAGTTTATGATGTGTTGTTCTTTAGATACCCCTCTCTCTCTCTCTCTCTCTCTCTCTCTCTCTCTCTCTCTCTCTCTCTCTCTCTCTCTCTCTCTCTCTCTCTCTCTCTCTCTCTCTCTCTCTCTCTCTCTCTCTCTCTCTCTCTCTCTCTCTCTCTCTCTCTCTCTCTCTCTCTCTCTCTCTCTCTCTCTCTCTCTCTCTCACTCACTCACTCACTCACTCACTCACTCACAAATTGAGATGCTTAGTTTAGTAATCTATTGTGGTGTGACTTATATATATTTTCAGTAGAAGTTGTAATTTAGACTTGAATATTTGATCCAAACCTTTGAGTCTGTTAACAAGATATCTCAGTTAAAAGGACAGAGGCTTTGTCGAAGTATCATATCAGATATGAAGATGATAATCTTTCTCATTTGTATCTTACAACAATTGGAATAGTCACGGTCCCAATATTTAAATTCGTTGCATAAACATCAATATCACGATTTCACAGATAACTACTAACTCCTGAGAATATGGCCTAGGTAAATCAAAGTGAAAAACCAATTGGCGCCAACCCGAAAAACTCCCATAAACAAAATCCTGAATCTACTAGAATAGACTTAACATTTCAACTTTTTGTCGTTTTCCTCAAAAGTATCTGTTTAATGACGTAGAGGGGTCAACAAGAGGTCAATTTAATCTCCCCCTTTTCAAACGAGCACTCGATTACTTAAATAATACAATTTATACGTTATCGGAAAAGACGTGGGCCACAAAAGTGTCATTAATAACGAAAAAATAACCTGCAATTAAGTACTTGAGAAAAGTTTGTCTTATGCCATTCACGAATGTCATTTAGAATGATCACTTATTTCGTCATGTTTAAGGTTTATAGACAAAATTGTACAATTATAACAGCTTGTCCTTTTTTTAAATACTAGCCTCACACTGTTCGGGCTTATCACTATCCCATTACGGCGACCACTGCAGGGAAAGTCTCTACAGCACGTCAGTTCCTCAGATGGGTTAATTCTTTTGAAAATCATCGCGTGAACGCAAAAAGAATGAAATTTTGATTCCGAAACTGTATAGATATTTTGTCCGTAATAAAGTATGGTGACATAAGATTT
>NC_135562.1:17036484-17046484 GCF_964340395.1 Glandiceps talaboti | reverse complement strand
ATATACTCCAAGTTGTTCACACACACACACACACACACACACACACACACACTTACACACACACATATGTATACATACATACATACATACATACATACATACATACATACATACATACATACATACATACATACATTTTAGCACTGTGGAAACAGGTTCAGTGTGTAATTACCATCAAGGATACATATATATATATATATATATATATATATATATATATATATATATATAGTTTTGGTAGTACTGGAACTCTTTCTTGGTTGTGACTTTCTTGGTAGTTCCAGTACTACCAAAACTATTACGCTCTGCCACTGCGGTATAGAGCACTGTCTTAGCAGATTGATACTCACCGAGTTATATATATATATATATATGGTAATATACTAGCATAGGACCTGTAATTTATGTGATTAAAAAGTGACCCTTTGGTGAAAAATGTAAATACAAAAACGTCTGGCCAGATTAATTTAGATAGGTGTTTTATTTCTTTCCTTGACACTATTCTTGAGTTTCACTCAAAGATGTGAGGCAAGACTTGTCTTTCTTTCTATCTAAAACCAGTGAAATTAAACTATTTCCCTCCTCAGCATCATCAAATGCATCTATCTGTACTAAATATTGTAAAGCATTTAGATGTCTGCGTGGTGTTAAGTGTTTTTTCATCAGTGACTTTGCACTAACTTTGGTAGTTGCCTTCTGGCCGTATATACTCATCTGATCACTGTGCAGTGTATTGAATACAATTCTGAATTTGCTGTCCCCATCATGAAGTCACAAATGCCTGACACTATAGGTTTAAATATGTATGGTTTTGGAACTCAAAGCATATTGATTACATCTAAGTATTCCACAACATTCTGAATTTCTTTGCACTTTCATGAAGTCACAAATGTCTTACATTTACATGTGTATTGGTAATGCATTTGGTGTAGGAAAGTGAAAGCTATATTTGTCAGACCTCAGTGTGCATAAAATCCTTAGTTTGCTAGCACTTCATGACATCACAAATGTCTGACATTAGATAGTTATTGTGTTATGAGTATAAATAGATATTTGAATACACTATGTAGGTGATGTGATGTCCTTAGATACTCCCCACAAATGTCCCCACTACAGTTTTTCACAAATCACGCATGTGAATGTGTGTTTACTCTGTGTCTGTGTTTCTGTGTATGTATCAGTGAATGACAGTTAAAACCACCACATCACATGCCTTGGTATTAAGTGATGACTACTTATGGTGTCTAGTTGGGAAATAAACAAGATTATACCACATGTGTATGATTACATGTATGGTCAAAATGTTTTATTTTGTTTTGTTTTCTAAAAAACTTCCTCTACAACCACTAAGTTGTTTGGGCTGAAATAGTAACAAAATAGTAGTACCAAAAGAAAAATTACAGTTGTGCTACAGTAACAAAAAACATTGTACTCTTTTTAGTTATTGTAGGGGGCAGGATATTGTGCACTTTTTTTCTTTTTTTCCCCCTTTTTTTTTGGGGGGGGCATGAAATTTTTATACTTTTGAAAGGGGGGGGCTGTGAAATTTTGGTCACAGTGGATGGGGGGGGCCAGGAAAAAAAACAAGTCAGAGATAATTTCTCCCCAGCCCCCCCCCCCCCCCCCCGCCGTAAATTCTGTCCGGTCCCTAATTTCAAACTGTTCCAAAAGCCAGCGCTATCACCCTATAGTGTTAAGATAGTGTTCGGCGGCTACAAATGATTTAAGTTTGATATGTTGATATCTACTTCAAAACAAAGTGCCCCTGATTTTTTTCAAGTCAACTGGCCCAAAAAATTTCAGTTTTCAAGACCAAAGTAAAAGGAGAAGCATGAGATTTTTATTTTCAAGATGCATATTAAATTTGTTTGCTTCTTCTTTCATGTTGATTACTTCCATATTGCAAATTTACGTTTAAGTGTTATTTACCTGTGGTTAGACAAAACCTCCTCGTCGTCTCGGTGTCCATCATAATTATAATCAAAGAGTGGACCGGAAATGACGTTGACACCATTGTAAAGATTAGCCCAAATAAGGACATTCTCTAACATGTAATCCCATATTTCTGTGAAAAAACCCCACAGAAAATCAATAAATAAATAACTTTTTATGAATTTGAACATCACAAAAAAGTATATGTAGTTTAATATAAGTGCGGGAACGACGGTTACGACGATTTTGCTTCAAGCTACTCTAGCTGCGCAACTGGAACGACACTGTTTACATTACTGTCCCACATGTATTTAACGTATTGTGTTGAAGCTGCACGGTACAATAAAGGGGCACAGGCTGAGATTAGACGGTTTTTGGACGCAATTTTTGTTGCTTACAAAGAGTTACATATTGTATTCTACTTACTGAGGCACACCCATTCGTTACTTGATACTGGTATAACTCAATCCTGGTATTTAGATATAATAAATGAAAGATTTGATGACATAATTGTTGGTACGTATCAACAAATCTGAGGAAATCCCTGTCATTACATTAACAACGTATGAGTTGGACGGTTGGTAAACAGTGACACGTCACATCTACATGAATCGTTGAAAACACTATACTTGATTTGTTTAGCCATGGTTTTATGTAAAGTATTTTGTAATATTAACCAACGTCAAAACCGTCTAAACTCAGCCTGTGCCCCTTTAAAGTAAAATCAAATTGATTTTTTGTCCACACCCTAAAATCAGTGCCTTCAATGAGATCATGATTTCAAACTGTTACTGTACTACTTTTGGATAAAAATCTACCTCTAATTAATATATACAATATCTAATTATCAGTTACTAACAGTTTCCAGTGAATATATTGTTGGTTGTCTGATCGCAAATACATTGCTATAGTTACAGCAAGTGCATCTTTAAACAAACTCCGTCTGCTGCACAATTTATTCCAACTTACCAGTTGTAAAGTTTGGATTCATCGGATACATATTTGATGTTATCAATGTGTCCATCTGATCGTCATTTTCCCAAAGTCCTACAACATAAAACGCCATGAACCATTATATTACGGATCTAAATTTGATAATAAATAAATCATTACTGAAGTAAAATATAAATGCACATTTTTATTCGTACTATGTCGGAGATAAATCGTAAATGGTACCCGTGTAACTGTATAACGGTACGACGTTGCTATGGTAACCTGATAAAGGCTAAAATGTAATTGCAATCGTGATTTTTTTATGTTTCCTACATTCTTTCATTCCAGCCGTGTATGTTGTGTTGTTATTGTTTGAGAATATAGAAAAGGTTTTTTTCTATGATTTAAACCTAATGATAGCTCTTTTCCTTTTCTTCCATGTCTGAGAAATCATCACACATCTATATTGATGAGAATCGGGTCTCGCACATGCGCGTTTGAAAGTGGTATCCCTTTAAGACTGCATTAAAACGAGTTATTATGTAATTTCCTTACCCGGATGCACATTAAAACCCTTTTCGTGCCTCACATCAGTTCCATTTACCACATAGTCTGTACAACTTGGTGTATCATCAGGTGAAACACGAACATCGGCTCGAACACAGTCCTCCATAACAGCTTGTTTTACTCTGCCTTCCTGGATGAAAAGATTACACATATACTTGGAGATGTAAATTACGAAAACTCTTCTATTCAAAATATTACAAAAGGCAGCCATATTCGAAATTAGTGACAAATTAGTTGTCAGGTGACATGTTTGCTTGTTTTGTTAGTTTTAGTTTGTTTGTTTGATTGTTTGTTTGTTTGTTTGTTTGTTTGTATGTATATTTGTTTTATTTGAGTTTGTTTGTTTGTTTGTTTGTTTGTTTGTTTATTTGTTTTGCTTGCTTGATTGTTTGTTTGCTTGTTTGTTTGCTTGTTACCTTTGCTGTTTTTTTTTCCTTTGTTATTTACACAAGGTCATTAATTTTGCACTGTGTTCCAACGCTACTTAGGTTCAAGATCTTAATTTCGCAGAAATATGTTTCCCGTTCTGCATTCTCTTTTTTATTACACGGAAAGTTCTATATGTGTTCAATGCTTCATACCCAAATGCCTAGTTTTCTTTGTGTGTATCTTTTCCCAAAACATTTCGTAAAAAACGTTTATCAACTTGAGTATCTGCTGAAATGTATCATCATAAATGAGTGCAATGTATTACATTGTAGAACATTTACCTGTTTATCCACAGTATAAGCTGCCCACAAAGGTATACGTAAACTGTTGTCGTAACCAGTGACGTAATTATTCTGTGTTAGCACACAGTGTGACGTCGTAAAGTTGACGACAGGCACGCCAAATGGTAGATGTTTGTCATGCGAATCGGTGACTGGAAAAGCAAGAAAAGTGCAAATCAGTACTGGTGACAATGCAAGAAAATGTATGAGAACATTAAACGTTTTCAGAACATGCAATCGTCAAAAATTAGGTCTGGGAAAGTGAAAGCTGGGACGGAATCTATCAACGATTGAAAGAATGACATTCTAACTTTAAAATCATGGAAAACGTCTTCAAATGCGACACATTTATTAAACTATAACAAGATATATACAACCCACCTTCACTTGTTGTTAGGTCAAGTCTGTCGTCATAAAGTTTTAGATTCTGGCAAGACAATACAAAACAATGGATTAGTTTATAATAGGTTCACTGTTAATACATATAAATAACATTATTGTGTGTCAGGGAACATTATTACATTAAGTATTTCTGTTGATTGAAACCATGCCAGTGTCTAATTGCATTGACAATGACACGTGTTTTCATGTCATGTGGTAACACTTGCGTTGATACTACATTTTATTGAGTACCACCTGCTGATAATAGGGTTAAAACACCACTGTCGTCACAATGTGTCCTGTTCTTGTAAATGGGACACTTTAATTAAAGCAACCCATAGACTATAGTATCTAATTTGTGTGTGAAATAGTTGGTATGGGAGAGGGTCTCCTTTTTGGGTTGTCTAGTATGATAACAATTTCGAATTGGAAGTTTCAGAGGACCCCCCCCCCCCCCGTATCATTTTACACAGACCTGCCGGCCCCTCGGCCACCCATCCATCCACTTGTCCGTCCGTCCGCCCATCCATCAATCCATCCATCCTTCAATCAATTAATCAATCAATCAATCAATCAATCAACCAACCAACCAATCAATCAATCAATCAATCAATCAATTTATCATCCATCCATCCAAAAGCTTTTCATCAATCCATCTTTTAACGACTAAACTAGTGTGATTTTCAATCTTACCGATTCTGCATCACATGTACAGCCAGAATCATCTTGAGTTTGTCTGTCATCATACTCTGAGTCATCATTAGGGTAATCACATTCACCAGGTTGACTTTCACCACTTAGATTAGGTGCTGGGATTGGTTTGGGATTACGAAGTATATGACTTAGACTGCCAGTAGTACCGTTATTGGGGGATTCAGGGATACCAAGAATTTCTAGTATAAAAAGAACATATTTTTTATATGTAAGTTTATTCCCTTTCATATTTCGATTAACGCAATTAATCGTTCATTGTTGTTTCAAGAATACGTCAAGATTTTGCTCTTTGCACATCCTTGATAACATTTCGATAGCTACTACTACATATATTTTTTAACAAATGAAAAAAAGGATCTCTTTGTAAATACTTTCAACACAATTATATAGAGATGAGAACAGACACAGAGACAGACAGACAGACAGACAGACAGACAGACAGAGACAAATGGACAAACATATGGACAGAATGGCAGACACGTTGAAAGGCAGACACAGACAGACAGACAGACAAACAGACAGACAGACAGACAGACAGACAGACAGACAGACAGACAGACAGACAGACAGACAGACAGACAAATAAACAAACAAACAAATAACCAAACGAACGAACGAACAAACAAACAAACAAACAAACAAACAAACAAACAAACAAACAAACAAACAAACAGAGTTAGGAAAAGACGGTATATATAACCATATTCAGCAAAAAATAACAAGACCAGACACTATATTGTATATGGGCCAGGGCTCACGGAACCGAGAAAACCAAACAGACAGAAATTACAAAGTATACATACTGAAACACAGAACGATGAAATAATGAGAGCTACTTACCTGCCATTAATGGGTAAAGTTCAATATTCATGAATGGATCCATTTTCAAGTTTTGCTTAAATGATGGTCCATGCGCCAGGAATAGTGACTGGGTTGGATGAAGAGATACATTGACAATACATCCATTGTTAACGATAGACAGATATGGTAAAGAAGAATAATTAACAGGGCGTTGCAAAACCAGCTAGTGTTGAAGGGTGACATGTTTTTAAATTATTGTTTCTAAACAATGAGTAAAGTTGACGCAACCAAACCATACATTTTCCGAAAGGTCTAACTCACTGCTATGTTACTTTATGATATGTGTTAGCATTTGTCAGTGACAGTTAGTGACAGTGTATTTCACGTGGCGTCAATTTAAATGAGTCGATCTATATAGACAAGTTAGGCTAATCATCCATCATCATTCCAAATGAAATATTACATAACAAATTAGTTTCCTAATAGTGAATAATATATGGGACACTTGCATACCACTGCCAGTCTTTGCGTAATTCACTTCAGCTATGAATATAAACTCAACATGGTGCTTTTCGCAAGGAACAAAGCTAATACTAGTGCTGTAATTCTAATCTTGACGACATACAATGCTTAAACTAATACAAGTGCTCTAATTCTAATGTTGACGTCATACAATGCTAATACAAATGTTGTGGTTATAATCTTGACGTCACAGGTCACATAACACAAATATTGTGATGTTAGACGAATTCAATTTGTCAGCAATATAGCACGACATGCGTTATCGTATTAATCAGAAACCATATATTACTCTAGCAATCGAGGACTTGGTTTACTAAGACAGACACAAACTAAAACTATTGTCACAACATGTTGACGCAACAGTGATAAGCTATTGAATGGATGTTGGTCTAATTATAATCTTAGTAGGGAGGCGTCTCTGAAAACTTGCAGTCACGTACTGTTTTGGGACTTCCAATGCTTACACTAACTTGATCACAGGGTGATTAGATTCACATCACGGACTGAATCACCCCTCTTGTGAAATCTACCTCATTGAACAGCAATAGTTTTAGTTTGCAGCTATCTTTAATCGAAGCCTAGATTACTAGAGTCGTAAGGAGAAGACTGGTGGAGCTAAACAACACGACGTATCTTACAGTCTGGCTACTCACTAATATAACAGTTGTATTAGCAAAGATACTCTTCTTTGTACTTACTTCCATTTGTTTTCCTCGATGGTCATAACCATGATTACCACCACTGCACCAGTATGGATCGTCAAAGGAACTAGGGATTGGGAAAAAATCAAATGGCATGGGGTATATGACTAATGAGAACATCATTGTTATTCATATTTCTAAAATACAGGTAATTGTTGCATTGTGACCACCAAACGGAAAAAAAAAATCTTTTTTTGAGAAATAGACCAGAAAAAAATTTAATCCAAAAGTGCAAATCTATGTGTTTCTATTACTGCTCGTCAAATATCTGAAAGGTACACACCAGGACGACTATGCTGATATAATAGCTGACGCGTTAGCTCAACTGGCTAGAGCACTCTGGCTAGTATTCAGGGTTCGTGGATTCGAATCCTACACGTGTCACTTTTCTTTCCACAAGTTAAATTATACATACATACATACATACATACATACATACATACATACATACATATATACATACATACATACACATATAGATGAAATGTGCATGTAACTTTGCCCGGTTCATGAAATAGTCAACCTTATGCAAATGAGAGTATAGATTATGATCTAAAAGGAGCGAAATTAAATTCTTGGGGAAGAGTTTTGAACTGGGGTGTTGATTATCGAACTCTATTAAAACACAAGCTGCACTGAATTATTATAAAATAAGAATTGTCAAGTGATGAGTTTGTAAATACATGATAATACAGTTGTTTGACTCTTATTCTTTGTGTGTGTGTCCTATAAAAGATACTCATTTCATGTACTGGGCATATCTTACCATACCCACTTCATAACCTGGGCAACACGATTGACTATTTCATGAACTGGGCAAAGTTACCTACCCATTTCATGAATTGGGCAATTTCACAGATTGGGTGTAACATGCTCTAGTCACCTGACCTAATGAGTCATACCGTGTATGATGTATTTTCCTGATGTGTTACCTTTCTATTATATAATAAAAGAAACAAGACTACACTTACGTAGATATATAATACTCTTCGTCGGATACCATCACAATATCTTCGATACGTACGTGGTCAGCGTAGTGCCAATTTTTCGGAAGATCCCATTTTGTATAGGTTGTTATATTTTCCCATCCTTCGGTACACTGAAAGTGTTATGTGATAGATATTGTTTTAGTTTCGGTTTCTCGGTTTCTTTCTCTGTCTCCCTGACACTCTATCTATCAATATCCGTCTCGTTCTTTGTGTCTCATTGTCTTCTCTTGCCATTTTCTATTCTACCTCCAGTCTGTCTCTCAGACTGTCTGTCTGTCTGTCTGTCTGTTTGTTTGTTTGTCTGTCTGTCTGTCTGTCTGGCTGGCAGGCTGGCTGGCTGGCTGTCTCTGTAACTGTTGTATGTCTGTCTATCTAACCAACTGTCTGTCTGTCTGTCTGTGTCTGTGTCTTTCTGTCTGTCTCTGTTGTATGTCTGTCTAACCGTCCGTGTGTCTGTCTGTCTCTGTATGTCTCCTTGTCTGTCTCTGCCTGTCTCTGTCTCTGTCTCTGTCTCTCTGTCTCTCTCTGTCTGTCTCTCTCTCTCTCTCTCTCTCTCTCTCTCTCTCTCTCTCTCTCTCTCTCTCTCTCTCTCTCTCTCTCTCTCTCTCTCTCTCTCTCTCTCTCTCTCTCATTCTACTGTACAGTACCTGTAGTTCGTTAACTGTGTCATACGGATCATGATCTAGAAAGAATACATGCAAAATAAAATTATCAGTGATGTCAATGGTTTGTTCGTCGGCGGGTGGGATGGTGGGTGTGTTGTTGGGTGGGTGGCCATTCTGTCAGGATTTCGACTCTGGCTGATTATGAATGCTCGTCGGTTGGTCTGCTAGTTGTTCGGTTAGATCGTTGGTCCGTCATTATACATCATAGACTAAATTTCCTACTTCTTGCTCACCCACCCACTCACTCACTCACTCACTCACTCACTCACTCACTCACTTACTTACTCACTCACTCACTCACTCACGCACTTTCTTACGATTTATTAATTTGTCCATTTATCAATTATTATCAATTTACCTGTCTATTCTTTATTATTCTATTAACGCAAAGATTCATTTCTGTAGCTAGCCATGTATCTGTGTATTGTATATCTACATTTAGTTATATACTGTGACAAAAGTCACCCAATTGAGTTACATACATCTGCACATCTTCCCGCTGCGCATGATGTCCGTCTGAAAACACATTCATTCATTCGTTTTGTTGTCACGGTTGAACAAACAATTGCATTGTATACATACAGCATGTCAAACATGTCATAATGAACTTGATAAATGATTTCACATACCATCATCTTTTGGGTCCAAACGAGTTATTGCTCCACTTCTGATGTAGTAGTCATTCGTTTCTATATGCTATAAAATAGAACAAATATGAAACAAATCAAATTTTGTTACTGCAGGATTGGAGGACCGGGTAGTTCGAAACCCAGAACTAAACAAATATCAAATAGGGAACTTGCAATCCAGACTGAGTATGCTCAGACGCAAAGGACTATGGGCTTATATGAGGTTTTCGTACTACCTAATCTGGAGCTACTGATAAAATAAACCTCCTACAATGGTCAGGGTGACTATGAATTGATTATTTGTGGTTAAAAACAATATAACAATATTGTTCATAATACTAATTGATTAGCATTTATTACATGGCGGGTTTGCCACTTCCTTATTGGTGAACATAACAGTCAGACCGAATCATATCTATATATTTTTTTAATTTGAACACATGTCAAACCACCAAC
>NC_135562.1:17008984-17028984 GCF_964340395.1 Glandiceps talaboti | reverse complement strand
GTCGGACCATTAACATGATATACGTACCTCTCCGTAATAATCTTCCAATACATAATCTGAAAAACCCATCTGAAGACAAAAGTAGAAAAAAAAACGGTTTTGATTATTCGGATAGTTTATTAGCTGAATCAGTGCAGAGTTTCAGTCTAGCAAAGAAAGTGATAACTTAGTGTGATTTTAGATAGCCGAAATCTTAGGAGATAATTTCAGACTCATTGACCAATTGCAAGTCAATCCTTTATGGAATTCCTAAAAAAATTATTGGGCTCCGGTTACCCGACCCCACCTATTTTTTCAGTGCCGACCCTAAACTTTTTTTAGGTATTCGAGAAAAAATAAATAAAATAGTGAAAATTGTGTGAAGTCTCGCGAGAAATAATGGATGTGGAAACTCACATCAACTTTAAAAAGACAATATAAAACTTCTTCCAATCTGTAATGGCTGTACATCTGATGAGAAGAAACCAATAACACAGAGACCATATGGAAAACAACAGAACACATATCAGTCACGTGATAGGAAAATAGAATGACTATTTCCCTAGGGAAATAGTTCCATCAACTTTTACATGGTCACGTGACCACCGCGCGTTCACAGCAGGTCAAAATGGCAGCTTCTGACGATGTTGTCTGCCACCGCGAGTTCACAGCATGAGGTATATTATAAAACACATACTGCCTGCCTCGGGAAATAGCATGTGATTCTGGTAACTCACAGTCCCTCGGGTGTAATAAACGGGTGCTATAGCCCTCGTGGCCAGGCAATATGTGTTCAATATTCCATTTTATCGTTTGCTGTGTTTCCTTTGTTTACACGTTTATTGACACTGATGCATTTAATTAAAGACAACATTGAGGTATCAAGCAAGGACTGAACATTTATGCTAATTTGAAGGTGTGAAATTGGGACGTCTGGGCATGGTTTGAAGAGAACGGTTTACAGAGTCATGATGTAAAATCAAGACAACTCTACGGGCTAATTTCTCACACACAGTCCTTACCGGGTAAACTATGGCCGTAGGATTATTTGACCTTGCAGTACGTAGATTACATTAGCCTATACTGGTCTGAGTATTAGCAGACGAGGCTGAATAAGTGGTGGACAATCCGAGTAATTTATCATCAAAGATTTGCACAGAACGCTTCTGAAATAGTACCTAATTATAACGATTTAGGTATTTATGGTAAATTCTGGCCGTAGAATTATCTGATTTTGTAGTACGTAGATTACATTAACAGACGAGGCTGAATAAGTGGTGGATAATCCGAGTAATGTATCAACAGAGATTTGCACAGAATTCTTCTTAAATAGTACCTATTTAGGTATTTATATGGTGCTTTATACTACGGCGAGACCGACTTGGCCAATCAGAGGCCTCGATTTCGGTTGGTTATATGGAGCCATAACCCTGGACTCTTTCTTAGGGGTGTGACCTATATTACACTCAGCACTGAATTTGCATGCAACAAATTACACAAAATTTTGAAAAAGATCCGTTTGAGCCAATCACGTCGTAGTATATAGTATAATAGACAACTTATTCGGTAGGGTTACATGTATGTGCCAAAACCTAGGGGGCTACGCCTCCTCTTTTATTGGCACATAACCCTACCGAACTCGTTGACTATCTATTACTTGTACGCCAAGTAGGTGAAATGTCGGCGTTTTATAGTTGACTGTCTGCGTTCAGATGTTTACAGACATATACGTGCAGTAGGGTAATGTTCGTCAACAGTTTACAGTGTAACTCTCGATTGATTAAAATTTTCAAAACTCAAACTAAATGTCAGAGCGAAATATCCGTACTTTGTGTATAAAGAAAGCCGTCATTCGGTCAGAAATAAAGTGGTGTACACAATTAGACTATGTGTCTGACAGTTGTGCAAGGTTTGTTTGAAACTGTTCCATACACACCATAGGTATACATGAACACTTTGAATGACTTGTGTCATTTGACCTTGAGAACAGAGTTCAAGGTCAAAGGTCAACGTCTCATTAGAAAACATGCATAGGAGGGGTGTAGACACTCAAATGATGTCCTTAAATGGAGATTATCATATCTGACATTTGTGCCAGGTTTGGATAAGATTAGCCCATGCATGCCAGGTGTACATGTACATGTGGACTTTGATATTTTGATCTATTTGACCTTGACCATATATATTTAAATGTCAAAGGCTCATAAGAAAGCTAGTTTGTGGTTCAACTGGGATTTTAACAACAAATATGGCCGCCATTCGGTCATTATCGCAGAGATTTATAAATCAATCAGAGGTACACAGTATATGCCCACTATCGTGTCTGACATTTGTACCTGGTTTGGTTTAAATCAGTTGATGCAGCTCATATATATATATATATATATATATATATATATATATATATATATATATATATATATATATATATATATATATATATATATATATATATAGTAGTCCTCACTCATAAGGGGTAGAATGGAATATAGTATCTGCGTTTCCTTACCGTTAAATTCTATTATTCTAATGTTCCTAACAGGGAATATCTACCTAGTAACATAGGGTATTAGCATAGTTAATTGTTCTGCAATAATGATTTATGTCTATGCCTACACAATTATCGCACGCGCGCGACCGTACAACAGCTCCAGTCAGAGATGTAATCTCTGCATAACTGAAAAGTATATTATAATTTGTCAACCTCATCGTTGCACTCTAAATAAACGGAATGAACTTGTGTCGTCGTGTAGGCATAGACATAAATCATTATTGCAGAATAATTAACTATGCTAATACGCTATGTTACTATATATATATATATATATATATATATATATATATATATATATATATATATATATATATATATATATATATATATATATATATATATATATACGGACTGACGGAAAAATCGGAACCAACGGGAACCAAGAAAACGTAGTAATCCCCTCGGGCTTCGCCCTTTGCAGACTACAAATATTGAAATGCCAATATGTGCAAACGTAGGTATGTTACGATCCAAAATATCGTATTTCGGAAATATGGGTATAAATTCTACATTTCGGCATTCTAGGCCATAGGTCAGAAATAGACTGGCGATGACGAATCTGGGCAAACATGATGTCACTAAGAATTCACATGATTGGTTAGAGAAAAGTAAATAATAATATTTATGATGACATAATCTTATGGTGTGATTTTCTATATTTAGTCGTTGTGTAAATTCCATCGTGGTATTTATCGATGAAAGTTAGGAGATTTTATTTTTGGTAAGATGTTTATGGGGCCAGCTGGTTATATGTACCATTGTTTAGAGTGGCATTTTTATATCAGCCAGACGCCTGGGTTTTTTCAAGTGAAACAGTTGTCTTTGTTTTTGTTGACCTGTTTCCCCTGAACACCTTAGTAAACTGTCATCTAAAGTCATAAATGTCGCATTTTATTGCAGTAACTGATTTTTTTCAAACTCACTATTTATGGGATTTATTAGTCATATTTAATACCCCCGAATGCTTATATGAAGTCGTAAAAAAACATGCATCGGTTTTGGCGATTGATTGAACTTTATACCACCAAGTTGGTGGTCTGAGAAGGAAAACGAAAGGGACACAAGTTGACTCAGTTTTTTGGCGTAAATTGTTGCTGCATATTTGAAAGATACTCAGCAATAGTCTACCTACTTCAGTATACTTATTCACCACTTGCACTTGACTAAATTCAAAACTTATATTGAGATATGACTTATAAATAATCACATGACGTAATTTATTATGCATATGAAAATATTTTGACGACGCTGGTAGTATACTATGCAATTTGCACTGTTGTACCAACACCAGACGACACTTACAATATCATATAGAGGCATGCGTTGACATTGACATTATGTATTTGACACACACATCCAAATAAGTTAGCTGTGATGGTAGCGAATTCTTGTGAAAGAATGAGGTGATAGGATTTGTGACTGGTGTGGTCTGTAAAAAGAGGTTATGTAATTGCTAGGTGTGTACCTTCCTGTGTTGTCAAACACTTACTTAACAAACTAAATATTGTAATATTGTCGTTGGATTGAAAAAAACCTTAACTCAACTTGTACCACTTTAAACTGACAGCTTGTTCTAGGATCTCGATGAGACGACCTCATTTTTACCTAATTCAGGCCAGAATGTTTGTGGATGTCTTTATTATATATTGGGTCTCTTCAGAAGATCTGATAAATGACTACATATTGATGTCAAGGTCCCCTTGCTGGAATGTTGATACTATATCCCAATGATGTGGGTTAAGTTAAATATGGTAGCTGACCTAGTTTAGGGAGCCTTCAGTAATTACAAAAGGTGAGGGTTGGGGGAGCCTCCCCCAGTTCCGTGTTATAAATAGTTGCCTTCCCCAAATTCTTTCTCGCAAACATGACCCTCCCCCGTTCAAATATTTCCAAAACATGGGTTAAATGCTGTCAGATGTGACGAGACACGTGTCCCTGGATCAATGGCAATGACTCGATCCCGCTGGTGTCACCACATTGATAAGATAAGATAAAATATTTTATAGTGATAACATTCAAAATGGTTTTAAAAACACACAAACCAAATAATTTGATATTTGACGGCATTGGTTTCTCTCACTACAACCACCACAGTGGCTTTGTGTGGAAGGCACTGCTTTATCAAATACCCGTGTTTTGGATCTAATTGGCAGAGCTGAAACCAGAGTTCCAAAGGGCGCACTGCTGATGTTAAGTGTTGTTAGGATGTGGTCAACCTTTCCGAGTTCACTCCACCACATTATCACCATTATCTTACCATATACTGTCCCTCCTTCACTCCTATTAGACCCAATGACACCTTATAATATCCATTCACTGCTTGGTTGTCAGCAGCGATTGTACGTATATGTTCCAATATTATGATACAATGGTGGCAGCGGTGGGATATGGCAACGGTGAGATATCAGCTTACAAAATAATACAACGTTTCAAAAGTACAGTCAAATTTGACCCTTCCCTGATTCCATTTCGTAACATATAGCCCTCTCCCGTCAAAAATTAAAACGTTTCCCACACCCCTATTTCCCCAGCTCCCCCCCTCGTAATTACTGAAGGCTTCCTTAGTAATCACCCAAATGAACATATGTAGACAGTGTGGGGACAGGTCATCTGTGATATACAATCAAAATACCGTGTCAAAGTTCAAATCTTATCATGTGGACATGATGTTATTATTGCCCAGCCTGATGGAATGTGTTGGGGTCAACATCACATACAAAATAAACTCAAATGGGTTGTATTCTAAAATCTACAAAGAATCGCAATTATGATTTAGTTGTTTGTTCAAATATAAAGTTGACGACATAATTCTGCAGAGAAAACACGACAGTTAGTTTGTAGTGCGTGATTCAATAATATTGTCGTCATTCCTTCGTTATCTACTGAGAAGCAGACGTGTCCCCGAGCCTGCTACTTTTCATAAATTTTCGGGCTATTCATGATGCGTTACAGTTTGGTATCTGGTAGCAATGAGAATTTTTAATATGATTTTTTTTTAAATTTTAAACGTGACATGTAACAACTATAGCCGAGCTCTTCTGTGAAACATCTCAATAGTCCGACATCGTTACATCATAGACATTGGGAAGAAAAACAACTAACAGGTCAAAGATTACCGAGGTTTTGGAACCTTTTTTTCCATAAATAACTTTGATCTAGTAATTAAAAATTGGCTTGAGACATTTCACATGTGGAAAGCGTCCTGTTAGTGTAATCAGTAAAATATAGTAAAAATAATTAACAATTTTCTAATAGTTAGCAATTTTTATCTTATAAATATTAATATAAAATATAAAATTGTAATATTTTTGCTTTCAAATATTCAATTTCGTTATCAAGAAATGTCAAATAATCGATCGTCTGCTTGTGTTGAACGTTCATGGCGCCAATCTGACAGTGTAATAGAAATATTGTATTGACCGTTTTGACACGCTGACTGGCATTTCGTTATGTTCAAAATATGATAACAGAACAGGAAGCATTGGCTGCACTCACGTGCCTCGAAGCAGTCGCCGAGCTCGCCAGTTATCACGACAATCCGTCAGACGATGAGAAAACGCGAGACTATCGCCTGACAATATGTTGAAATATTAGGTAGATAAACAAAATCCATTCTGTTTGGTTGCTGAAAATTGTTTACTACCAAACCAAACTGACTATAGACTTTCCTCCTGGCAGCACGATATTTGTTTTACTTATCACACAACTTTCTTGTTACAAACTACACAAACAAAATACCGGCACTAATAGCGCGCGCAAGCAAATAAACGACACATTTTTATCTCGATGTCAACTCAAATTAACATCACAGCCGGATGAAGCAATTCAAGGAGATTCAAACTCTAAAACTGTTTATTTGACTGTGTTCACAGTGAGATAAAATGTAACATATTATGTGTGTTCACACTATTAGTTCCGGTGTTTTGTTTGTGTAATTCGCAACAGCAACCGTTAACGTTGCGTGTGGGTTGTAACAAACATCGTGATCGTGCTGCCTGATTGAAACTCTATAGTCTTTCTAGTTTGGTAGTAACGGATTTCACACAACTAAATTCTGATTCTTTCGTTAAAAGTTAGACATGCAATATAAACCAGGCGGCTTTCGCGATATCATTACTATTATTGTTATTCAAAAGATACGATTTTACATGGGTAGCTTTGAAAGCCTTGCATCGTTTCAGATAGCCCGTGTCGAACTGGCCATAGAACAATTCTAGCATTATGGACAATTTAATAGGTTGTTGCTATAGCGACGATCTTTCATATTAAAGGAGGAAAGTTTCGAACCCCTGTGTAAAAATATACTGTATTGATATTCTAGACTCCAGTACACTAGATGATTAAAGAGCTGAAATTCTTAACGTAACCTTAATTTATACGTTTATGACATTGTCAACTTTGACGGTTGTTGACGTTTCTGAAACTGTTTACAGAACATGACTAGCATGTTCCTTTTTTGCGTAGATTGAAATTGCAGTTTACAAGGGAACACAAGAAAGGTTGTTTTATTTTCCACGTACTATGACTAGGAAAAAACGCAGAAACACGAGAGTAGAGTTAGTAATGGCTATCAAATTGAACTCTCGTGCAGCCTCGAGCGCTTAAAAAAATAATGCTTTGAATATGGACAAATCTTGTTCGGATGAGACCTTGTGTGCACTGGGGCGGTGCATCATGGGAGACAAACAAAGATAGGAGCGTCACACCTCTTGAACCATACCCTCAAATAATACTGAGGCAACTCTCAAAAGTTGTGAAAAAAACATTTTGTTTCCTATCATGAATCGCCCTAGCGCACAAAAGGCCTCCCTAGGTCAGATTTGACAAGTCTATGATGTTTAATAGAGAGATCGTTACGATATAGGGCTGGGTGAAAATGTCATGTCCCCCTAACCTTTAAGAAATGCGGCTAATTCGATGCAATCAGCCTCAACTTTATTCCCATCGACAAGAGATTTGATTTGCGATAACATCACATAAACTCATATTTCGTAGTATTAATGTGTTTGGGTGAAGGACAGTATGAATTATTCATTGCTGCACTTCTCTCGGGTCAACGGTTCGTGCGTCTCGTGATTCGCAAGTACAACAAGGACACCATGTGATTTAAAATTGCACCGTCATGAGACATCAATGAATACAGGGTATTCGAGGTGAGCATGTAGTTGCGATGAGATATGTTATCAAGGTCAGTGAGACCATGGATCTATTATTGATCTCAATCATCTAGAGCCATGGGGAAACTAGCTGCAACATTTCATTTTACAAGATAAACACTCTAAAGATATAAAGCAGAGCTAGACCTCATTTTGAAATTGTTTCATTTTCAGAGTCGTCAGCATGATGTGTGGTTAATGTAAAATTGTATTTTTTTTAATGTTTAAACTTGTACAATATCACATGTCCACCATATGTCTCCATTGTAATAGTGGAGTATGCACGATGTTACTGTTTACATCATTAACCAAATGAGGAACAGACACTCTGGAGGGAATTCAATGACTGTGTACTGGTGCCATTGTGCTTATCTACGCTAACATTAAACTTTGTTGCCTGGCTCACAGAATTTGATTTCTCGTTTGCGAAATATATCACGTCTTGTCAAATCATAAAATAACTCTCCAGAATCCAAAGTTTACGGAAATGCTTTTTTTTTACTTGGAGTGGTATTCCCCTTTAATATTCGAAGTTATGGACTAATATCTCAATCATTATGTAAATGTATGTAAATTAGTGACATCTATCGGATCTTTACTCCATCTATAAAATGGTACTTCAACATTATCAATGTTTCGAGAACAATGTCGGTTGCCAATAAATCAGCAATAGCATAGACTGATTCATGGTGTGGTCGGAGGCTATATATTATCGTGATAACAACGAGAAACGCCGACATACAGATCATAGCATCATTTTAAAAAGGTCGATTTCTATATGTATATAGCAAAACAGCGGACCAGACATTGATGTTAACTGATAACAAGGTTTTATACCGTGATGTGACGTCACGAAAAAAATATGTTAAAGATTTATGGGGAAAGAGAAATGTTGTCGTCTACATCCAAGTGGTTTCAATAAATCAGGTACTGCATAAAAAAGTTGTAATGGCTGACAAATTTGTTTGTCAAAATACACCTTCACTGTGTAAACTGTTGTCAACATGGCTTAAACTACTACTGTCTGAACACCACTCATACGTTCTGAGATACGTTGATACGCACAAATCAATGTTTAGTGAGTTCGAATTCGTTGCTGACAATAACGATGTGAAATTCCTTGCATGAAAACATTGATGCGAACCTACGCAGATTCGCACACAAGTAGCGCGTAATTAACCGCGTTTTCTAGTCACTATATTTGTGTTACAAAACAAATTTCATTTTTTTTAAAAATGAAAGATAAACAGTTGAAATAAGAGACTTACCGACGACATTCTGTGTTTTTCGTCCCGCTCTCCTTTAGCTGTGCGAAATCGTTGACTAACTGTATCGCTGAGAGGCCTGTATCAACTGTTACCAAGGTGATTTATTATCTTATCACCAAACTATGGGGTCGTCTTCGCAATGCATTATCGTGTGAATGTTTAAGTAGTGGGTGCAACTGGACAGAACCCGGCACTATTTATGATGTACATGTACATCACCTGTTACACCACTATTTGTTTTCATACAAGACACTGCACTAGCTAGACATTCGAAAACCAAAAATATGTTCACTGAAAATTGTTAATGTATGTAAACTTTACATATACCAATAATTAGACATTGTACATTTGTTGATCAAAGGTTGATTTTATCCATACATGTAAGTAGTACAGTGACTGGTTGATATCATATCGTAATTGCATTGGGGTGCATTGGACCTCAAATTCAGTTTGATTGGAGCAATTGCGCCATACAATGTGTACACCTATATGTTTACTCACAGATGTTTCAACACTGTTCAGGGTGTACGATATTACAATTTAGTCATTATAACAGTTTCAAAAATCGTCCCCAGTTGCGGCTTTAACGATTTAGGAAATAAAATTTTGATAAACTTGAAGTACATGTAATTAATAATATGTTCTTCAACCTGTCGACATATATATGTACCATGGTCTAATATATTAGTTTTTTCACACGTTTTTAAGTACCGTCCTAGGAATGATGTTCGGTACGCTATTTAAAAAAATGGCTGCCTGTCTGTCCGTCTATACATTAACATAGGTATACAAAGTTGTACCTAATGTTGACGTATATTAATGTATAAGCGAACTTTATTAAATGGCGGACTAAATGAGTCATAAATTACAGTTCCATGTTTGTCTGTTTATATAGGCTTGATTTATTCATAATTCGAAAGGTGTTAGATGGTCCCTACAAAGGTCACGACCTTTGATAGAAACGATAACATGTTAGTGCATGCATACTTAAGAATGTAAAGGTGTCCACTTATATATAACCTCTGCCATAAATTCTGTAATTGCATTTTAATCACGATGTTTGTCATTGAGTACTTTATCAAAATCTCATAAATCTCGATTTGAGATAAACATTATCGGCTATTCATGTGATTAGAATCTATCTAGAAGTCTATATAAAGGGTCCCATTGCGCTCACATGGTTCTATTTGCCTTCTCATCAGCCACGTCGACGCGACGGAAGAGCAGTTACGGACGACCCCCTGATGAGATGGCATTAGTGTGACTGGTTTTGGACAATGGTACAGCGATATATCGGTGACCCAGCCCTTCACACTAACCTATTAGCATACTCAAGTTTTTTGGCATCCTGAAGGGCATAATTTAAATGCCGACCTACTCCGGATCAGCGAAAGGTCGAGATTCTCGTAATACATCGACCTGTAGGAATTAACCGGATGAATTAACTGGATTATCGTGAGTTTTGTGGATTACCACAAGTGTTTGGGTGCTGTACGTATTCATTTGGGAGAGGCAAAACTGGTTCTACACTGCCGTCAAAACTGGAAAGTAATTGCCTACGTGTAAGGGAATGAAATGGTTCAATCTTTCTAAAAACATCTCAGTTTTATAACTGACAATACTCAAGTGACTGCAACTACTTAAATGTTGACTGATGTGACCTTGATGTGACCTTGAGTCGAATTCTCCGAATTTCAAATCATTACCACAATTCGTTTAACGTACCAAAATGTACACTGTTCGTTTAGGGATACAGACAGATAGACCGACGAACGGGCGGACAGACAGACAGACAGACCGACAGGCATACAGACAGACAGACAGACAGACAGACAGACGGACGGACGGACGTACAGACAGACAGACAGACAGACAGACAGACAGACAGACAGACAGGCAGGCAGATAGACGGATGGACGGACGGACGGACAGACAGGCAGGCAGACAGACAGACAGACAGACAGACAAACACAGGCAGGTAGGCAGGCAGATAGATAGATATCGAAACAAACAAACAAACAAACAAACAAACAAACAAACAAACAGACAGGCAGACAGACAGACAAACTAACAAGCAACGAATAGAGATAATAATAAAAAAACATAAAGTTAACATTCTTACACTACAACTTCCATGCACATAGATCTAAATACACGATCGCACAAGGTAATGTCAATGAGACCTTAGAGCCTAGAGGTCAAAGGTTAGGAGATGCTCAGCGAGACTTGCGATAGGTTAGGTCAGAAGGACGAGCACCACTCGACCCTTTCACCTTTCCTGGCGACAGAATGTCCCGTACTTACTTTGACGGCGCCGAAAAACCACGGCAACAAAATTTTCAGGTGAGTATTTTGTTGGTTCGAAATTACAAATTACAAATTACAAATTGAAAGATAGTGATGTACATTATGACTTATCATCAAATATCAACAATATTTGCCTCAATACTTCTGTTACATGTACATATGATTTTGTATACTCAATATGTTTTCCTTGCAAACATTTAGAGTTAGAAGTGCTTCATTTTCTTGGCTAAGCCTCATGAGACACTCAACTGACACTTTGTAAACTGCAGAAATGAGTTCCGTTTTACAGCTTCAAAAAATGTTAATACGTATACCAGATACTGGTTCGATCGCCAAAAAAGATTTGGTTATCTGCATGATGAGGTCAATAGTGATGGGACATTATGTTGTCTAGCCAGATCTAGGTGCTGGGGAACAATGTATTTTGTGTAGCATTTGTTTATTCATATACTATCCAACAGGCTTTCCCAATCACAGGAAGAGTTTTCAGTGCCAGTGTTTCTGCAGAAGGAAGCCGGAGTAGGCGGGGAAAAAACATGCGTTGTTCGGTAGAGTCAAACTGAACAACACTACTTACTTACAGCGTGGTAAATTTTAATCAAACCCTGAATGGGTTCGAACGCCGACCGCAGTGGTAAGAGGCAAGAGGCAAGCGCAATTGCCGAGTGGTTATACCACTTGCGCAAGTGGTATAACCACTCGGCCACCGCGGCAACCCAATTTCAGGGCATCAGAATGCAGCACTACTATGATAACACAACATACAATGAAGTCGAAACAATAATATGTTGTTAGCATCCATTTGTGGCAATATTTATGTGACAAATAATAATTTTTAAATTCGATAATACGGTTGAAAATAAAATTCTGTTAGAGAAATGGCGACGTCATGTATCACAATTTACACTACATAATACTTACATCCACATTCCATTACTAATCCCAGGGTAGTATCTAAAACAGTGAAATTAAGAATGATTGACAGTGAAATTGACAATGATTGACAGCGAGATTGACAATGATTGACAGTGAGATTGACAGTGATTGACTCTGAGATTGACAAGTATTGACAGTGAAAGGACAATGATTGACGTTGACAGTGATATTGACAATGATTGACACTGAGATTGATACGTACGTACCATTTACAACATATGTGTCACTTATAAATGGTTGGCGAATATATAGAAAAAGTGTAAACACTGCAGTTTCGGCAATACAACCTGGTTTATGCGACTAATTATAATCGATCTCTAGCTTCCTTCCCAAACTTATACAGTGAACTTCACAATAGCGTTCAATTTTTTAGTTTGGTACGACCACATACACAGAAACCAATAAGAAACTGGACATGCTACACTTTAAGATAGCAAGATTGAATGAGTACAGTTTCTTGCTACATTTTGTCTAAAGTGAAATGAACTACACATGCCACCATACAGACATCAAATGAACACCTCGATGAACATTTTACGCGCTCATCATCGAGTCTCAGACCACGCTTCTCTATAGTGGTCTGATGAGATCGAATGTTTGATACTACGAAAATCATTGGCGCCCAAATGTCTGCATGGAGTTGCAATACATTTAAATGGTGTGTTCCATTTAGATTAAATGTAGCAAACAATGTGATCTTGCTATTGACAAGTGGCGTGTGCAGTTTCTTGCTGGTTGTATCAAACAGACAAGCTGCATGGTACAGCTGTGAAATTCACTGTAACCGACATACTACAGTTATACAATTGGTCTAGCTGATCTCTTATATTGTTAACGAAAAGTGTCTTTCTGTGTCATGACTCTCATTAAAATGTCAAGTTATAATATTTGTCAACATAACAAAATTTGAAAAAAGAACACTTGTTTAATATTGTCTCCATACTTATATACAGATGAGCTTTAAGGGCACTAAACATGTGTGTCCACAGATTTACTAGTCATTCCATAGGTCCACTGCGATGAAATTCTTCACTGCGATCGATCGTTCTATTGGAACGTTAGGCAACAGGTACAGACCTGTGAGTAGCTCGATGTCCCGGATGTTGGCTAGGTGTGTCTGCAGAAACATGTTGACGGTCTAAACAGATAAGATAAGACAAGATAACTTTGTGAAGTGTTTACTCTGCTATTCTACCTGATAATTTAGCGTTATCTTTAACTGATATACGGGTGTTTTGTTTGAGGAGCATATCTTTTCTGTTCTCCCACCTTTGCTCAATGATATACAACTGTAGGTTCTGGTACTAGCAATTTGTCTAAAATATACTGTAATGACAAATAATTTATGGAAACTTTGAATAATTGGACTAGTAAAAGACCATCCCAATTTTTGTTATCAGATGCCCTTGTATTACTTATTGATTACTTTTTGCCATATTCGATGGCGAATACATAAATTATAATTATTGTGGACACAGTGAAGTTATGATGGTCAAATAGTTGAAGTGCTCCATGTATGAAGTGCTCGGCATGGAATCTGCAACATGCAGGTTCGAGCCCCGTCGCTGTTAGCTGTTGTTTGTTCCTGAATGGCTAAAGTCCTTGGGCAAGATTTGAACCACGATAAATGTGGTCACCCAGTCAATTCCACTGTATAACTGGGGACCTGGTTGGATAGTGGTTGCAATGTGAATGATTTTATTATGTATTTTGTATCATGCTCCCCTGGGAGTTGAGGGAGTGTTAAAAAGGCCCTTGTGTCACAATAGGTCCGTGCCAGCGGTAATCATTGACCATGAAGCGCTTTAGATATAGAGTGGAAACAGCTATGAAAAATAGTAGCATTATTATTATTATTCTGTAATCATATCAACGTTTGATTGATGGACGAGTTTGACTTCCAACTCTCCTCCTCAAAATGTTTGCAGTGTCTGCTTGATACATTTTAAGGGCCAGTAGCAACGATCAGCTACATTCCCGCCAAAATTCTACTTTTCGATTTTTTTTTTTTTTTTTGAATTCTACACCGACTTTGTTTTAGATTATTCTCATAAACATACTTCTCAATGAATAATTTATATCAACATTTTGGTTCAAAAATGAAAATATTTTCAATTTTTTTCACGATCATGCTGAAAATGTAGTGTCTCTATCTCTGTCACGCGTGTTATACATTCTCCCACAGACAACTAACCTTGTTAGTTGTCTGTGATTCTCCCAAACGGCTCGCGATCGACGGAACATGAACAAAAGTTGCCATAAAAGAGGCTAATTTTTTTTTTTACGACAACGGTGTTCAAAAGTCACCGTGATAGCACACTTCGAACATTTTCCTACAGTGCCCGTATGTACGACCTTTCGCTCAAGGTCACATAATTATTTCAATTTACCTGACATGTCTGTATTCCATCGGTGTTTGGAATTATAAATGATATGGTTTCCATGGCATCACTGCAGGCACTAATGGTAGCATTGCCTTGACAACGGGTAACAACAACAAAATAATGAGTCGGAATCACGAGATTGCCATAAAGTTTCCTAAAAAAAAGATGAGCCAAGTCATCGATTAAGTAATAAGTAGTAATTAGAAACAAAACTAAATTTTGAGTATAGTTCAAAACTGATTTTTGAAGATAAACGATATTTGAATAATAGATTTACAATCTCATATCTGATTAGTACTTCTCAGCTGACTTAAAGGCCCAGGTTTCAGTCCTAGTTTCTCGCATTAGTGCCACGGTTATTACTATAATGGTTAGATAGGTAGGATCCTTCTTTAGTTCCGGATCACCTATTTTTATAGCTCTGCAAGACAACCGTTTGCATATGCCTAAATTTTAAACCAAGTTCTACCTAATCTGAACCGGGCCTTTAACACACCTAAGGTTCTGCTCAGTGTATCATTGCCAGCAATAACGATTGGAATGTTACAATGGATATCAATTGAGTTGAAATAAATCGGTCGGAGAACAGTTACAGGTAAGATTGTAACATAAATGGTACATCCAACTACAAATAGGGGGGAATTGCTTACCCTTTGTCGTTCAAAACCTCTACACTATCTCTCAGACCGTCAAAGTTGTAGTCGTACACTGGACCAGTCATGACGTTGATACCGTTGTATTTGTCAGCCCAGGATATTAGTTTGATTGCAAGATGACTCCATACATCTAGCAACGTATAAATAATTTTATGAATGATAGACAATGAGTGAAACTGGTCAAAAAAGTTCAATCAATCAATCAATCCATTCATTCATCAATCAATCAATAAACTAAACAATCAGTTAATCAATTAATTAACCAATCAATCAATCAATCAATCACTCAATCAAATAATCAATCAATCAATCAATCAACCAAACAATCAATCATTCAATCAATCAATCAATCAATCAATCAATCAATCAATCAATCATTCATTCATTCATTCATTCATTCGATCAGTCAATCAATCATGAATCAATCAATCAATCAATCAATCATTCATTCATTCATTCATTCGATCAGTCAATCAATCATCAATCAATCAATCAATCAATCATTCATTCATTCATTCATTCATTCATTCGATCAGTCAATCAATCAATCATGAATCAATCAATCAATATGGTCACTTAAGTACTGATTTAAGGTCATCAACCGATCATTAAAATCACAATTTGACAATAATGTAATAAAACGATAGAGAAAATAAAGAAATATTACAAATCATTTTAAGTCGAATACGTAGTTTTATTGCATGGTATATAAATACTGTTACTCTTTGTATTTTGTCAAAGTTATCGGAGGAAAATAAGTCAAAATTTTGTGAGAAGGATGAGGAATATGTTGGATTATATTTCAATTTTTTTTAAAAGAAAGAAAAAACACTAAAAACTAAGACAAAATAGTACTCATAATCACAGACATGCCTGTGTCACGTGTGATGTACGGGTATATATTGTTTTAAGTGTTTAGAAATAATGATATTATGATTTAGTCAACTTACCTTTAACAAAATGTTTATACTGAGGTATCAAATTTGATGAAATTAATGCATCCATTTGTTCTTCTAAACGTTCACCAATTCCTGTACGGAGAAGGGCGTGGTGATATATGATTAACGAGAAAAAAAATATTTAAAAAATGAAAAATTCTACACAATGTCTGATTGTCTTCGAGTTGTAATTTATGATGTAATATTGGCCCAAACCTACCTTTCTAATTACTAGTATGTAGATATGTACTCATTTCATCAATATTTTCAAAAAGAACAGTGTATCCTGATCACTGTATAGAGTAACCATGGTGATCATTCATCAACTAATCTCAAATTTAAAAACTTTGATCAAACTGTCCTTGATGCTTTGGTGTACAGAGTTGTTAAGAGCATAACGTAGTTAGAAGTGAGAAGCACTATTATCAATGTCTCTGTCCTCGCCAAATTTTCTCATTGGCATTTGTTCACATATCAAGCACGAACATCAAATTGTTTCGGTGCTTGTTGGTATTTCAGTAGAAAATGAAAGAGACAAAAACATTGATGACGATAAAAAAAATGTTTGAACATTTACAGACGATGTAGCTTGTTTACTGCGCTGTTGAGATACATCGATCGTTAGCTGGTCGTACCTCCTAGCCCCTCGTTGAGGGTTAGGACGAACGACCAGCTAACGATGTATCTCAACAGTGCAAGAAACAGGCTAAGTACGATGCTGATATTATGATAATCAACTTTTATCGTTGAGGGCGCAATATCACTGGCACATTTATCGACTTACCTGGAGGATATAAATATGACCGTGTGTAGTTATCTGAGAGGGCGGATGTATAATCATTGCAATCAGGAGAATCTTCTAACGGTAAACGTACGTCAGGTCGTAAACAATCTTCGGGAGGAGACAGCTGCTGACGATCATTCTGTAAATAAGCGGTTGATGAGCAAAGTTAGCGTAGGTTGCTGGATCCAAAATTCTGGAAATTATTTACAAGTTATACATGTAATGTAGTATATGGCGCGTAATCAAGGCCAAAAGTCTCATCTCGTCAAATGATGTACCAATGACTGACGTTAATGTCTGTATTCTAAAATGACTTTCTAACTTTGTACTGATATGTATCTGTATCTGTATCTGTATAATACTGCAGAGTAACTAAAAAATTCAGCAGTATTCCTGCAGGTGCGCAGTCTCTAGTCATAATGAGTTGGTATTTCTAATAAACCAGATTTAAATTGATCTAAATTTGTGCAAGTTAGAGCGGTCCAATAACAGTCCCCTGTGGCACGCCGGAATCTACAGTGCAAGAGTTTGATGTTTGGCCCTCAATGACGACTTGCTGTGTTCGATTTGTTAAGAATGAGGAGATCCACTGGTGTATGTTGCCCCTTATTCCGTAATTGTCTAATTTGTGTAACAGATTTCGGTGAGGTACTGTGTCAAATGCTTTGTATGTAGCCAGAGTGTGAACTAGAAGGCCATGGCCCCTGAATTTTTTTCCAAAACATCGGAAATGTTTTTTGTTTTTCTTACCTGTTTTTCTACAGTGTAAGACACCCACATTGGCATCTTCACATCATTGTTGTACCCAGTGACGTAATCGTCTTGTGTCAGCACACAATGCGATGCATCAAACTTCACTAGAGGGCGCCCTAACGGTGCATGCAAGTTCAAGGATTGGTTCACTGAAATAGAATGTACCGTTATCTGTTAAAAACGATCACCAAAACTTGGAATGAAGATCTTTATAGATTGGTTAATCAATCAGTTAATCAATTCAACCAACCAGTCATTCAATTATTTAATCGAAGACATTTACTACCAAACCAGCGTGACTATACAGTTTCAATTTGACGATACTACGTCTTGTACATCTCACATAAGGTTTTTTGTTAGCAATTACATTTTATATAGACACTGATATCGCCTTGGCATATAAAACTGATACACTTTATCTCACTGGGAACACAAATCAACATCACTGTCGGATGAAACAGAATTATTCAAACACAGAACGGTTTAGTTGTGTTCACTGTGACTTAACTTGTATCATTTCATGTGCGTGCTCATTATCAGTGCCTGTATAAAATATTGTGCCCCCTTCTTGAAACTCTATGCTCACTTTGGTTTGGTAGTAGGTAGCTCAGAACAGTATGATAGTTTGTTCGGTTGTGCTATAGCTAAACGCGATTGAAAAAAATCTCCAAAGTGTTTCCAAGACTTATTATATCAAACGTTAGACATGATGGTGTCAATGGTACAGAATGGAAACTATTAGAAGAACGCTTTATAAGAACAAATGAGTCAAAATCATGACAATATGAACGTCTGCAATATATGGAAGACAAAACAGAGATGCAAAAATGCAAATGTTTATTATACTGGTCCTATATCACAGATTCATTTTTAAATTGTTCTCACCTTCGGACTTTGAAAGTTCAAGTTGTCTGTCAAAGTCTTCTGTCGTCTTCTCCGTGATGTCCTTTTAATCACGGATTTGTCCCAAAATTTAAATATGTGTAGATAAAACAGGCAGTCATTAATGTTACTTTGTAGGTACAATAACTTACTCACCAAATTGTTGTATAAATCAGCGCCCTCAACGGCGACCATGATTTCAACCTGTTTCTGTACTGCTTGTGGATAATATCGACCACTGGTTAACATATACAATGTCTAATTGTTGGTATTTTAACAATTTTCAATGAATATATTGTGGTTGTCTGATCAACTACATTATACTCCATCTACAACCAGTACATGTTTTAACATGGAGACTCAAAACCAAGCTTTTAAGATTAATTGAAACTTTCCCCTACACTACCTACAGATAATATTGACCAATAATTAACACATACACTGTCTTTTTACATAATTGACCAAGTTTTAGTGAATATATATTTTGGTTATTTGATAAAAGAAAATACTATCGAAGTTGCAGCTAGGACAGGTTTAATCTGTCGAAATTATCCACAAGCAGTACAGAAAACAGGTTGAAATCATGATCTCCGTGTATAAGGGAAAACCATCAACGATATACACGGAGAAATGAAAATGTCTTGGTCTTTCTATAAATATTGAGAGGGGATGTTTTAAACACTCAATAATGCAGCCAAATCCCTAGATAACGGAGTGTTTACATTGTCATATTTACCTTTAGATTTTCACAAGTACAGTTGGACTTATCCATGGAAACTCGCCCTTCGTAGTCTGCCGGAAACTCACATTTGATTGGTTCTCTGTTTTCCTGTTTACTTGGCTCATCAATTGGTTTAGGGTTTCTAAGAATGTAATTTAGGCTACCCCTTGTCGCATTGTTTGGTTCAGGCTCAATGCCTAATACATCTGAAATATAACATTAACCTACATTGTAATGTTTTAGCCATCACCAAATTTGAGTATGTGTAGACATTCAAAGAGCGCCCTCAACACAATTAAAGGGACACATGCGTAAGCTGATTTAGCACATTTCTGACGTAATTTTTGCTACGTGTATAAAAGAGGACTCTCATTATTCTACATTCTGAAGCTTACATGTACTTAACCATCACTCACAGTTGACGGAACTCAAATATGGTATTAAGATATACCGTATAAGTGACCCAGTGACGTAATTAATTATACGTATAAAAATGTCGAGGAAATTCCTACCATGTAGCCAACTTTTAGAATTTCAGAAGACAGGTGTAATGTCATAGAAGGCATATATGCACCCACATAGTTTAGTGAAGGTTTTATAGAAGTATTTTCTGTCAAGTTAAAAGTTTATAAACTCATGATCAGCTTGTGTCACTTTTAAAAATCCAAACTATAAATTAAAC